>NC_134572.1:148966604-149266604 GCF_050947875.1 Dermacentor variabilis
GCAAACAAAATTTAACACACACTCAAAAGAAGTTCTGCCATGTTTGCACACGCACCTGATGCAAACCGATAAACACAATAAAAACGACACAAGCAAAAGCCAACATACAAATATAAATACAAGAAAAATCATGTATGTATAGATTAGGGTTGCTAGCATAGGCTGATAACTACCATGCCGATAACCATAGCGATGCAGAGGCAATGCGAAGTGCCAAAAGCAACTGCAAAGCCAGAAGTACGTCATTGAAAGCCATGTTTTTTGAGACTTAGGTTTGTCTATTATGTAGCAATAAACGTGGCGGCCTTGACATATTTACGGCCTTTCGGCACATGCAAGCATGGCCTTTGAGATCGGCGCAAGATAATTGAAGATGCAATCGCTGGTGGCGCAATTTGAACACCCCCTAGTGCCACCCAATCCTATATGCTTCACGTGCCTCTCAGCTCCGTGAACTGTCCAAATTAACCAAAGTACGACCAAATATGTCCGAATTAACGGGAGTTTCATGCCATAGGGTTATGTACATGTTTGACGGGATCAGACAATGCATCCGAATTTCCGAATTAATGGGGGCTGAATTAATGAGGTTTTACTGTTCTATATGACACCTCTTAGGGAGCCAGAGTTGCACATCTGTTCTCCCATTTACTGCTCAATCTCCTATTCATCAAAAGCAATTGCGTGGTTCCAAAAGCAACCACACAGCATGGAGAAGCCGCCGCTAATGATGATGGCAGAGCCCCCGCACTGCCTCAGTTTGCAACTTTCTTCTATGACCAATGTCTAGATGACTGCATCTGAGATTAGTCTTTCTTCTTATTGTGTTCTTTTTTCTTTCTTGGAGAGGGGAGGTGGTACAATCGCATGATAAGTACTCCTTTGATATATTACTCATTCAGGGCTGCTGGTTTGCATCTGTTTCAGCGAATGATATCACCAGGCTGATGTGCAAGACTAGATCCAGTGCTAGGTGACGTCTCGGTGCATGCAATAGGATATTCGTTTCTTCATAAGAAATCTAACCATACCTCATAGTATTCGCAACCTTGTAATAAAATAGTCCTCAATTTTGTGCTAAGGCAGTTAGACCATCGGAGTACAGCCAGGGTGTCTACCAACCGGGAAAGTCGAGAATTTTCAGGAGTTTTGAATAGTCTGGAAACACTCAAACAAATTCTCCGAGCTTTCCTTATCAGCCAAAATGAGCTGTAATTTTATTGAAAGGGAACGAGTGACGCGATAATGCTGGCTCGAGTAGCGGAGAGGAATCGCCATTTCGATTACCTCGCTGCCTCGAACCGGCGCGCTCTCGCGCAGATCCTCTGGCAGCCGTGTAGCCACCATCGCGGCAACACTAAGCCTAGCTGATTCGACGTTCGCTATTAATCTGCCTGCCCCCTTTTGTGCGGTGTTTTTCATTTAAGGAATTTGCCGCTGTCAGCAGTGGCACGGACTCCACCTTTGTGGTCCTCGCGATTGGCTTCGAAGCTCGGAAAGCGTTGCATAAGGCTAGTGCCCGAAAGTCAGCTTCGCCTCAATGCAGCAATGTTACGCGGTGAAACGTACGCGAAACTGTTGCGGCGAAGCATGACAAGCGTGGGAAGGGGCAATTGTCACTGGGTGCAGTATGTATTTTTTAAATTATACACGCGTGCACACGCCATCTCCTGTCACAGTACGAGCAACGATATGCCTAGTAAGTGTACTGGCTGGCCTTCAGAACTTTTTCGGATGTGCCTGTGGCGATTCGAGCCCTTAAGGGCACTAAAAGACATGCATGCATTTTTTTCCAACTGCCCGAATTTGCGGGCCCTAGGGAATCTGAAAAGTCGGATGTTGACTACAGTTGACCAAGAGGATGCTTCAAATGGTATGTGTGGCGAACGTGCGGTAGGAGGAGGACGAGAACAGAGGACCTGCACATTGAGGAATGAAGATGAAAGGAACCGTGTCGCCGCCTCTTTGAAGCAGCTTGAGCTCAAGAAGCGGTGTTGGCTGACACTGAGATGCAGGTGTCCCTCATCCAAACCAAAATAAACTCTTTAAAGCAGCGAAACACGACACTAAGGCGTCATGTGCAGGCTGAGAGTATGTCGGGACAGTTGAGGTTGGCTTCCCAGCTGCTGAGAGAGAATCTCACTTGTGACAAAGTTGAGGCCTCATGCCAGTGAACTTGCCATTAGTTAATAGAAATAGCTCATATTCAAAAATATTTCTTTCTGTATACATCTCCTTTTCATATTTGAGAATGTTCGATTTGATTTTCAGTTGGCTTTACCATTTTTATTGAAGATGTTTCATTCGCTGTGCATTTTACTAACCCCCTCCCTTCTGTTTTTGAATAAAATGAACACTTCTTGCTATTCTAACTGGATTAAGTTTTTTTTTTTTTTTTACATGCCTATTACTGGGTGACAGCATCAGCGACATGGTGTAAGCCCGTCTTAACATAAAACAAATTTCTGTGCCACTCGGGAAATTTTGCAAACGGAAAACCTGAAAAACTCTGGGAATTTGGAAATGCCAACTTGGTAGACACCCCGAGAGCAGGTCGACCACAGTTGTTCATCTTGTGATGAGCTTCTCTCCTATGGACGCCACCTACGACTTTCTCTCAAAACTTGGGTTCATTTTTCGTGCAGCATGGCAGATTTGCGCAACTCTGCGCCCATGGGGAGTATATAGAATAACTAGCAACTACCATGAACCAAGTTTGTGTATGTGCTTTACTAAACCGTGTGCATTGGATGCAACGCCTTCAGTTCGTTGTAGAAAGCTTGAAACTAAATTTGCGAAGCAGCCTTAACTGACAGCATTGCAGATCTCAAGGCTGTCAAGATAACAAGCCATATGTACGTCACTGCGCGATGCAGGCTGCGCAACAGGTGGACACGAAATGCAACCGCGGCCTCATCCAGCAAGAAAGGAGAGACAGCCTCAACGCCGTCACTATCGAGAAATGGCTGCCTGCATGCTTGGGCAGTGCGGTGAGATTTAGGAATGGTGGCAGTTTCTGGTGGAGTCAACCCACGATTCAAATTTTCCAAACGTCTTTTTATCTGCCAAAACATGCAGCATCAAATGAGTGCTTCCTCGGTCATGCGTAAGCACGCGGGTGACAAACCTTGCAGTAACAAGTTGCATATTGTAAGTCCGTGCTAAAACTCTGCTGACAACAGCTCCAAATCGGGCCAGTGTCTTCAAAGGCCTTGTTAATAGTGTAGTGACAATCCTCATTGGTTTCTCATCAAATGATTCAAACATTCTTGTTAATACGCCTTGTTCAAGGCGAGCTGGAATGAGCGGTGCTAATTTCTCCTCCATGAAACCGCAAAGACCAATTGGGAGAAGTGGGGAGAGGGTAATATTTTTGTCATTGTTGAAGATCATGTGCTCTGGTGTCATGCCTTTAAGCCAGTGGTTAAGGAAGTAGCGACTTAGTGCTGCAAGATCAGTGCTTGGGCTTTTCTCATCCCCAAGCATGTTGTACATATAGAGTTGACCATCACCCAGGTCTCGGCAAAGATACTTTGCAATTGGATCATGACATGATACAAGATACTCGTACAACAAGTATCCGAGATGCTACCGCAATTATAATATCGAATATGATACTTTCCATTGTTACTGCAAGGTTTGTTACCCACCTGCTTACGCAGGACCGAGGAAACATGCATTTGATTTTGTGCCAGGAGATGAAAAATTGCGTTGAATATAAGCCAGACTTTCGAAGATCATCACAGGTGATAGGACTTAGTGCTATGGCTTGGACCCTCAAATAGAATAAGCTTCGAGCCAGTGGAAGCCTGCATGTTCACAGAAACAAACAAGAAAAAAAAAACACTACCAAGTACATTCAAGTGTGAAAACATCGGCCTTTTTTTTTTTCTTCTGATGTTCATGGAATCATGCACTAAAAGGTCTTGAGGCTAACTAAGAAAGGATGTGCAAAGGAAATGCCTAGGCTCTAGAGATCGGTTGATTGACTTCTTCATCATAACACTTCAGCGCATGTGGCATTGTCGGTGATGCAGTATGTAGCCTCCCATGGATGGGCCATGCTCAGCAACACTCGGAACAACAAATGATTGAGGACCTTAACCGAAAACTGTGAGAGAGGTAGAAGATTAATATACAAAAGACAAAGGTAATGTTCAATAGACTGACAATGGAACAAGAATTTAGAATAGCCAGTCAGCCTCTAGAGTCTGTACAGGAGTATGCTTATCTAGGTCAATTACTCAGAGGACCCTGATCATGAGAAGGAAATTTTCAGAAGAAATAAAATGGGTTGAAGTTCATACGGCAGGCATTACCAAATCCTGACTGGAAGCTTACCACTGTCATTGAAAAGAAAAGTGTACAATCATTGCATGCTACCGGTGCTAACATGGGGTGGAAACTCTGAGCTCGAGAACAAGTTAAGGACAGCACAAAGACAGTGGAACAAAAAATGTTGGCCGTAACATTGAGGGATGGCAAAGAGCAGTGGGGATCAAAGAGCGAACAGGGATAGCCAATATTCTAGTTTACAATACGGAAAAAAAAAAATCTGGGCAGGCCTTGTAATATGTAGGGTAGATAACCAGCAGGCCAGAAAGGGTACGTTCTGGTAGCGCAGTTGAGTATGGCAGAAAACTAGGTGGGGGGACGAAATTAGGAAATTCGCAGTCGCAAGTTGGAATCTGCTAGTGCAAGAGGAGTAATTGACATAGAGAGGCCATCATTCCCCACTTGCCCTATTCACCGCATCTCCCTGCAATTTAAAAAACGAAACAAAGGAAAACTTCAACCATGGACAACATTGAAAGCAGCTTCACAGGATCAACACATCACAACACACAACTCAACAGCATCAAGGTTGAGACGTTCCAGAGATGCTTCCAACAGTGGCAGCAAAGCTCAAACAAGTGTATTGTTGCCGGCTGGAATTATTTTTAATGGAAAGAGATTAATTTTTCTTAAGTGTAAATAAGTTTTTTTTGAGACCATTGTATTGGAGGGTCCCACAGTGGAGGGTCCCCCATAGTGACAGTAATATGCAGGAGGAGACCCTTAAGTAAAAACTGCAAATGGGACCTCCAATGAACATGCATTGAACAATGCGGACATAAGCTACGAGTCAAGCTATGAAATATGCACGGAGAAAATATATGAAAAGATAATCGAGAAGCGGGTCACATAAGGCTGAAAGACAAAAAGTTGCGGTCGTTGTCAGTGTAATGGAACGGAAGGGCTGTGCACTCATTAGTGGGCTGGTAGGCAAGTATGGTGAGAAATATGCCAAGTCATCCTTTTTTTTATGTAATAATAATAATATAAATATTGCAAGAGCTTTCTTCTTCAGAAACCTGTGCGGGATTCATTTGTATCTTATTGCCACATTTGGGTGGGTCACACGTTCTTCCCTTTTATGGCAAGAAAGTCTACGGCAGCAGCTTTGTGTCTATAACGTTCTGCTGCTGAGCCTAATGTCGCCGGTTATATTTTCGGCCAAGTGCGGCCCCACGCTGATTCGGGGCAGAATTTGAGAGCGCACGTGTACCTTGCTTTCGGAGAAGTTCAAGAACTGCGGGTGGTTGAAATAAATTTTGATCTTCCCACTATGCACCTTCAAATTACGCAATTGAAACTGGTGTGTACCATTTTTTCTCTTACTGGCTTGGTCCTTGGGGTCAGGAGGCCAGTAGGTGAGAGCAAGTATATTCTGAAATAGGAGTGAAGTTGACTAGACGCAATACCCAACTTTCCCCTAAAATTTGCTGGAAAGGCCCGCAATGGCATTTCTTGCATTTGTCAACTTGAACCCAAGCCCAAATCCAGTAGGGTTGTGGCATGGTTTATGGCTACCTTCGTGCCCTTGTGGTCTGAATATGGTGATCAGTCTGCTGCGTCTAAAAGGGCCGTTGTGTTTTCTAGTGTTGTGGGATATCCAGAATCACGAATAAGAATGTAGCACTGTTCATTTGGTACATGTGTTATTCTCTTTTTCAGGAGTTTCGGCAACAGGAATGTCATCATCGACTTCCGAGCTCAGGATTTGTGGCACGCCAAAGGTCATTGCATTTTCTTTATAGCCCATGCATTCATAGAGAAGTTTCTGCTGACACCACTCGGGTGCAAACTGAACAGGGGCAGTTTATTTGCTTTTGTTTACTTGTTTGGTGATAGCATTGCGCGCAAGCTTATTCAAACGTGTAAAACTATGTGAAGTAACCACGGATAGCCATTGCATGACAACCTGACTTTATCTTTTCATGCTATGGATATGTGTGGACCATCTTTGAGTATCTGCCGGATGTCAGAGATGTCCATTATAATGTCTGTGCAAGTTCTTTGGACATGCCAATTAGCTATTTGGTTTCAGCAGGGAACGGCCACCACCGTGATCTAGGTACTTTCAGTTCATGCTCCATGTAAAATTGATTGCGCTATTCACTAACTAATAAACGTAAAATGGCTACCCATAAAGAGGAGGAGAATTGGCAATCATCAAAGCGTGTAGAAGGGAGCTTCAACACGCAGGGTTCGGGCTAGAGGGTGGGGTTCCCTAGGAGATATTGAAACTTTGAATGGCAGAGAACCTTGCCTTGAGCTGTGGCTTCACGGCAGCGTGACGAGTGTTGCCGTGACACCACACTTCAAGGCGAAATTCCCATATAATTCGCACCCGCACTTTACTAATAACTTTTTGAAATTTTGGTGCAGATTATACGTGCTAAAATACGGTACATGCAAAAGTTTCAAAGGATTTCATTTTTCGTCGGAAAAGAAAAATACCGCACAAGACCTGGTCGCTTTAAATGCTGTTATGAATCGCTTGTTAACATCCTCTACAACTTTTGCATTGATGTCGTATTGGTTAGGTAAGCTTATCAAATATTTACAAATTAGTTATTTACTAATTATTTTTGCAAAATGAAAAAGGCACTCTTGACTAGCATGAACAGCACCCATCATCATGCACTTGCAGCCATTCATATAACGCCCTCTTTTATTTTGTAATTCATGGCAACATTTAGTTGTTGCAACCAATATAAAGTTTCACTGCCCAGAATTAATTGCTGCCTTTCCCAAGACCATGTCTCATGTTCTGTATGAACAATTGTTTTAAAAACAACACCCTTAACCCGTATAATACTTCAAGTAGCCACAGACCTTGCTTCGTGCTTTTCCTTGCAACTGTTTGCATTCATCGCTGTTGATAAGTAGTCTTCTTAGAAGAACTGTGCAGTGCAACTTTCAATGTTGTGAGGCAACATTGGAAGTGGACACAGATCGCTTAGGTTCCACTCACATTCACTAAAATATCCCTCACACACATCTTCCACCTTTCAGACCACCATGCCTCCGGTGATGCGCCACAGGCGGTCCAGATCTTCTGGTGCCGAGATGTGGGTGGACCACAAGCCGGCCGGTACTGTCGACACCGGTGAGAATGTTGATACATCAGAAGAACTTCAGTTTGGCCTAGTTAGTGTTTGCTGCATATCACATTGACCGCAAGTAAAGACGGGGACAGCGGAACAGCATGTTGTTATTGTGTTTTCTTCCGCTTTCCCCGTCTTTATTTGCGGTCAATATAATATGTTGATACACCTTCTGACAGCTTTGCATGCCACTTGAACTATTGGTTCGCATGCCGTGACATCTGCGAGTTGTGCAATTGCTAAAAATAGGAACATTTCCTGCACTTGCCTTGGTGTTTTCACAGAAGCGTGAAGTCCAGGAATCTTTTTGGCCCTATTTTTGAGCTGCCATCTGATGAGTCTTCATGAAAAATTTCACACCTAAATCAGAAGCTTGCTTGTTAAGAGTTGTACCACTGTTATGTTTGCAAACAGATTTTTACCACTCTTTTTTGTGGTAAGCAATGTGGTAACTTTACCACATTGTTAGGGTATGTCAACTGTAGTTACAGAGGCGAAGTTAGCCCAAGGGGCAGCTAAGGAGAAAAATTGTCTCAAAAGTAATCCAAACGCACTATACCATACATGCAATGTTGTTGCCATGACTGTTGGACTTAATTTTTTGGTAATTAAGCTGGTCATCTGAAGTTCGTTATTCTATTACAGTAGAACTTCGTTCATGCGTATTGATTAAAAAAATCCCCGCCAAAGATTTGCTAACTGGGACAATGTATGATCCGAAGCCACTAACAAATTCGGCAGACTCAACTGTAGCTGTCATCTATGTAATGCAAAGCATTGTTTAAATCGCTGCAGCGCGAGACGACGATGTGCACCAATCTGGTGGTTCCCCAGTGGGCCGAGACGCGCGTTGTCATTTTTGCGGCTTCACTAGGCTTGCGTTGGATTCAGCCTGGGTCAGCAGCTGCTTCAGGCGGAGCATTTTGGTAGGAAGTTTTGACGTGTCCACTCTGCAAGAATCGTTGCGGCGTGAGACGCCGATGTGCATTGCACTCGTGGGGCCCAGGCGGCGGAGATGTGGGCTGTCATTTTAAGATGGTGATAGGAAACCAAAATGAGATTGAGCTGGTGGGCGATGCTGGAATACATCACCACGATACCGCCAAATCGAAACACAATACTCACTTCGCGCCACCCGCGGCAGGGTACCGCGCGTTTGGGTTATAGCCTATCAAAAGCATGCTGTAGGCTTCTTGCGCCACACATGCGGTAAAACAGATGGGTGAAGATGCTTATTGCAATGTGTTGACGGCGGTAGCTGTGAATGGCGACGTGCGACGATCCATGAGGAGATTCGCTGGTGCCGAAATAAGAAACCGAGTGCACTGTGGCACTTTCACAAGACACGGGTGGGCAATAACTGCTGGAAAGCTGTCGTTGCGGGTGCCTACTGCTCTCGATCACGTGTGCCTTGCAACTTTTCTTGTTTACATGGGATCTAGCAGTTGGAAAACGTATCATATGATCACAGTTTGGTGATATACTGAATGTTGGTGTCGAAAGATTGCGTTTTCTGGGAACCACTGAAACAGGAGCTTAGCTGTATCGGGTCATTTTTTGCTTCTTCAAATCGTTGGTGCCAGGAAATCGTACTAAATGTGATTGCGTCAATGAGGTTCCACTGTATAAGTACTGAGGTCGCTAAATATTTGACTGGGAAAGTAAATGGCAGCCTAATACAGTCCTGAATTTCCACTGTTTTCTCTAAATAGTAGTAATAGTTCTATTTTTGCTCGTTTGCTTCATTATGCTAAGCACAAAGAAATTATGAACTATAGAAAGCCTTTGCTCTGATTAAGGCTGCTGTCATATGTTCATTCCCACATTATTGACTAAATTAATTGAGGAGAAACAATCCAGAAGTGAATTTGGCCAATAGTAGGATTCTTTTACACAATTAAAATAATTTTAAACTTCATACATACTAATGACCATTGGCCAACAGTGGATAGAAAAGGATTAACATTGTGGTGGACATAAGTCGCCGCATTTTATAAGCTGCTGTCACACTCGTTGAGATAGTGTAATATTTTGGCAGTCCATTGCTTTTCTGCTCGATTATGCACGTTGGCTGCATTGACAAAATGGTGTAGCACTGATCTGGTGAAAATATTTTTTAGACCAGAAATCTAAACCAAGTTTATTTTTTTCGGTTTTCATTACTTGAAAAAAAAAAATGTTTTGGCAGACAAATGTTTTTGGAACTCTAATTGTGCTATCCAAAAATGCTCAAAATTTTTAGTTTTCAGAAAGCACAGGAAGTGTTCATTGGGCATAGAAACATCAGTTGCTGATTTAAACTTATGCAAGCCAGTCATAACTATCTGTGGCTATATTAGGACATTTTTCTATTTGAGGACTGTATTAGAAATTAAATTTAAAAGACAAGATTCTGAAGCTCTTATGCATGTGTAGATTTACGAGTGTGTCTATGCGAGTCAGCTAACTTTATTAAACGTTATGCCATTCTTCTAAACAAATTGGATGACATATCATGTAGGTAAACATGGGGAAGAATGTATATAGAGTGACTTATCGATTTAAATATTTCAATTATATAAGAAATTAATTTTTAATTTTAACTTCTAATTTATAATTCTAATTTTTTAAATTAACATTATATGGAAAACAGTCATCGTAAGGCGTGAATAACTTCGTGTGATTTGTGGTTGATGTCAGATGGAGGCTGCTTCTAGAAATGGTAGGAAAAAAGGTGGGAAATGGGCACAGCCAAGCAACTTTAAGGGACTGGAACTTCACATTGGGGTTGCAAACGAAAGCATGATGAGAACCTTTTTTGCACTTCTTCCAGGCCAGAAAAAGCGAGCATTTCTTGCTTGTAAAGTGTTATTGTTGTTACCATCATTACTGGGTAGTCAAAGTTATAGTATAACTATGTTGATATCTTCACCGCAGTTTAACTGCAAAGAGGCCGCATTTAAGATGTACAGGAAAATGAACGATTGAGTGGGATTACTCAGATAATGTCGTTTACTAATCTCATTGAATTTAAGCGCTATGTAACAGACTTCAGTGTAACGAAATTCATTATTTAATACGTCCTGCCCCTTCAGAGCTGCTGCAAATGTGGTTAGAAGGCTTCTGTGATAGCTATGGCTGTAAATGTGAAAGTTCACCACAAGCAGTATTGCCATGATTTGCCGGCATAGAACGGTGTCTGCTGGCATAAGATATGGGTGATTGGCGATTGCTGGGGTAAGTCTTGTGTAAAACTTGCTGCTGCTGATGTATCTCTAAAAAAAAAAGCAGGTGTATTTTTTTAATGATGATGCTCGACGCTAACCACACACACGCACACACACCTATAAACAAGGCCCGCAGTTTTTCTTGTCTCTGTCATGATCTGCATCAGCGTTGGCAGAAGAAATTATGGTGATCAAAATTGCTTTCTTTGAAAGCACTGTTGTGTTTTGTCGTGCTTGTGCCAAGTATTCTCTGGTTGACTAATTGAGCAATCTTTGGGTGCAGGCTCGGTGATGCAGCCGGTGATGAAGAAGAAGAAGTCGGTGGGCAAGCTGGGTGTGAAGGACGTCACCAAGGGGGCGTCCAAGTACGCACTCTTGCACCAGGAACAGGACGCAGGTGGTGACGTGGAAGAACAACTCTACAAGGTAAGGGCTGTATGCATTGCACAGTGCGACCCCCGCCACTCTAAGCCTATTGATATCGAGCTCATCTTTCCTTTGAGCGTAACGGAGAAACTAAGGACCACATGACAAGTAACAAAATTGAAAGTGGTAGGTGCAACATCAAGGGCCAAGAAGAGGGCAATGTGGATCAGAGAACAAAAGAATCTAGCTGATATTTTAGTTGAGAATAAAGGGCCCTTTGTAAGTTTTGGGTGTTGGAGACGAGTGTAGTGTATAGACCATGCACAGGCAATTTGTCTGAAAGGGTGCATGCTGTGAAAACTGCTGAAAACTGAACAGCAGCTTATGCAGCCTTCGAGGAAGAAAGGCTTGCTCTTTTCGTGAAAGAACAATGACGTCAGACTGAAGATGTGTCGGCATTGCTACACATGTCTGTAACGTCATCGATTATGGCACGTGACTTTCGTAAATAATTCAACGCAGAACACTCAAAAGTGCCACTGGAAGTGTGCTGCATTACAGGCTGCCGACTGTATTGCATGCTGTACTGTGCACAATATCAAGTGCAATATTCAACTGTGCAATGCAATCATTTGGAATTGGGGCGGACTGCCTCACAGGTCTGAATAAATGGAGTCGGAAATATCGAATTCACCAGAAAATAAGTTTTATTGCGATAGAAATTATGTGAACACTCCAGGCACATTACTGCCGTCACCGTGATGTTCCATATAAAGTCCAAAGGTGATAACATTGTTGCCGCACGCCAACATTATGCCTGCGAATGCATGCTAATGCCAGTGAAAGCGTGCGAGAGTGAGCTAACAATCGCAGCTCAATTTCGCCTCACGCAAGGGAGAAAAACAGGGAGGAAGCGCACCCTCATTATGCACAAGGCACCCAGGGGAGAGGAAGGGGGAGGGGTATACTCTGGCAGCTATCGCATATGGTGTGGCTGTGGAGGCCCTAGCTTGAATGCAATCTGCGATGGGGACAGAGAGCGTGCCGAGTCCTGATAGCTTTGTGTGTGCTGTGTTTTCGCCACTTGGTTCAAGTTGAAGCGAGAGGCAGCAAGAAGATCAATTCGCTCGCTGCTGCTGCTGCCACGCTTCCTCCCGCCAGTGTTTTGGCAAGTCTCTGCAGTCATCGAGTGAGATGTGTTCATGTTTGCTTGCATGCCAATAAACTGCTATCCTTACTTCGTATAGCTGTCTACTAATTTTTTGTCGCAATCAATGCTTCGCCTTTTGTGCAAAACTGCAATTTTTTTCCACACGCGACCAGAAGAGCTGGTAAATGCGTTGCTGTACGCATGCACATATGCTTGCATGTGACCTGGTCAGTCTGTATTTTGACCATGGTCATGGCTATCGCTACAGGCAGACGACAGTACAGTCTCCAAGTGCAACAAATATTCATACTCTGGAACTTAAACAGAGGCTGACCGAACTCTAATAGCCACATGATCAAGGGTTTCTTGAGATAGTCATTATTTGCTCACAGTCTCTTGCACGAGCTGTCGCGTTTGTCTCCTATTGTGCAGCACATGATTTTGCACGCTATGCACGAGAACACCTGACTAGAGGTGGAAGCCAGTGCTACACAAACATGAAGGCAGGCGCAAGCGGATCACAAAGCATGATCGCATGCGACTGCTTGATGTGGGAACAAGCAGATGAAAACGAAGTACATCTCACTTGCTGCGGTGCGAACTACAGTCGAAACCCACAATAATGAAATCCCATATCAACAAAACTCTTGTGACAACGAAATGTTTTTGTATCCTTGGCTAACGGCCATAGGATTCAATGCATTCGTACTTCTCAACAGAATGTCGCTGTACTACAATCCTGCATCAACGAAATTTTCCAGAACGTAACCCCACTTATTACCTATTCGCACAAGGCTAGCAGGCTCCAAAATGTGCTCAAATGCAATTGCTTTGCACTAAAATTGCGTAAAATACCACTACATTACACTTGCATGGGCGCTGCCATTTTTGTTTACAAAAACAACCAAGCGCCAGAAGCGATTGCATGCGCTGGAGACACATCATGGCCGCCATCTTGTTAGTTGATCGCCCATTTGAAGTGCTATGCATGTTGCTACCGACAGGCGATGATGATTTTTGGACATCTAGTGTAGTGCGTAATGTGTGCCTTGACGAGAAAAATGCAGCAAAAGCAAGGAAATACACGTCCCACCGACGGGGAATCGTTTATGGTGCTTGAGGTGGTGGTCGCAGTATGAAGTCCCACGCATCGGGCCCTGATTGAGCGATTGTCTGGCGATACGCATTCTTTGCTTCAAAAATGCTGGTTTTGGTGCCACCCGACAGGCATCGCGTGCGGATTTAGCACTGCACATGGATTTGTGCGAAGGGGCTGTAGTCTCGATCGATTGCCTTTGAGTACATGAGATATGACCACTTTCGCGCATGGCACCAGACGCGTCGACACCTACGTGCGACGGCATGTGCTGGAGAAATGCTGCTGCATGCGTGGAGCGCTGTTGCTCTGTGACCGGTGCCGAGTTACGCAAAACCTCGCAAAAGTGATTGTATCTCCAAAAGCAACTGACCAAGAATACTGCTACACTGCAGTGCTGCCACTGTTGATCGACGCATGCGGTGCACTTTGTACTGTCGGCAATGCGGTTCTATATCGTCGAGCAAAGCTTGCCAAAGTAGGCTAACGGAATTTCGACAGTAATGTTTCATTTTACGACACATTACCCATCTGTGCTGTCTCATTTCGCAAGAACAAAATGGTCTTGAAAGCGAATTTTTTCGTATTCCCCGCCGATTTTGTTATTGCGAGGTTCAACTGTAAAACAAAGAAACGCAGACATTCAGTTTGTTAGTTTCATTATTTCTCTAAACTTTAATTCGTCTACTTAAGCAACAGATCAAACACATAACTGCTGTTGCCTTGAATGATTCTCAGTCACGTGTCACTACGAGTGATGTCACAGCACTGCCATGTACATAGGCGCACTTGCGCGATATACGTTGGCTCTCCGGCTGGGAACGCAGTGCCTGGGAGCACAAGAGCAAACGGTGTTTGTTTTGAAATTTAAACTCCTTCCGCTACGCATAGGGATGTAATACCTAGCAGACACAATCATTAGTGCTCATTGCACGCACTGCACTTGCCAGCTCAAAATGCCCACACCTGGTGAGGGGAGTAAAAAATAAAACGAAAAAAAAACTTGCAAGAAAGATAGAATTGTCTTTTTTGTATGCAAATGATTCTGGTGACCATATAAAACAAAACAATGCAACAGATATTTGTCAGAAAGGGGAACCTTACTACAAAAAAAAAAGGATGTTTGAAATGTAACAAAGGTGGGCCTCACACTGCGCACAAGTTAGTGTATGTGCCCGACTTCACTCTTCAACTGATGCTTGCACCATCTGATGTTATTTACAACAAGCACAAAATAAAGCACACCATCTGGAAGAAGCACCAAGCAATAAAGGAGCTCAAATTGTCGTCAGGCCTGCACGAAAAAACGAAGAAAAGAAAATGTGCTGGGCGAGCTGGTTTCATCATTCATATTTTTTTGCAAGTTCGCACTTGACAAGCCGAGCTTGTCCTCCATCCTTAAAGGGTTAAATATTTCACAAAAAATGATAGCTTAGGAGATAAGAACTTTTTCAGGGGTGTGGCATTGTGCAGTGTTCGATGTACCAAATGTGGCGGTGAGCAGGAGTTCAATGCACACATAGTACATACAGTGCTATACTTTTGTCTGGGGATTTCCAAGAAGATGTTACAACTGTTCGATACAGACAAAAATTTGCTATACCAGGGTTCGGCATATCGTGGCTCAGCTGCAATATGCAAATGCAGTGGTGATTTTGCCTTGTAAGCATCAGGCCAGTTTGGTGCTGCCTAAAAGGCATTGCAAATGCATGCTTAGGATGAGCTGTTTTGTTACAATTTATTCATAACAGGTCTTTACTCTGAAAAAGTAGCTCATGCAAGTACTGTTATGTTAGAAAGCAGTGTTAGCAGTGTAAGCTGCTTTATTACAATGGATATAGTACTGCAATTTTCCTATCTCTAAGCTTTCAGTATCACAAGATACGTTTTTTTGCTAAAGTTTGCTACCAACTTATTGCGGAACTAATTCCTGTTATACATGCATGATTTACTCAATTCACTTCACTATTCCAGACTAAAGTTGGTTCCAGTCCTGGTACTAGTAGTGAACTGCTAAGTGGCAGAGTGAATTGTTTATCGCACCTTGGCTTTTCACTGACACCACTCCTAGTAGCCTGAAACAGCTTGTGAAAATGCCTGTTTTCTTTTTGTTTGAATCGTTAGGGAGATGTCATCCCTTCCATGACCGGCGGGGCCCAAGTTGTCTTCAGCGAGGTGGAGACAGTGAAGCATTTGTCGCCAACTTCAAGTCAGCTCAGGTTTGTTCAACTGTGCCTACATGAATGTGTTTGTGACCATTTATGTGTGTGCATGCATGTGTATGTTCATACATGTCCCGGTCTGAAGCACATCTATAGTTATAGGCGATAAGTGGGCGGAAAATGAGGCTGGCAAACTGTTGCCAGAAACACGCCTGCTGAACAGTTAGATACCAAGTTCCGTAGCACGTAACCCACACCAGTATTTCAAGAACCTCAAAAGTGAATTGCGCATGCTAGCAAGGTGTGCCAAATTGTTAAGCGGTTTATTATGGCTTCGAAGAGTTTGTCCAGAGGTGGGCTTTGAAAAGTTCAACTCTGCAGAGCCTATTTAGTCTTAGATCAAATTTTCTATTAAACTGGGCCACTGCTTTAATATTTGAATGCCTGCTTTTGTGTGAAGATTCTTTTTAATTTTTTTATACTCCTGTTTGGAAGAACCTGCAGAGCAACCCCTCTCCCACTTCCTCGTCATCATAACAGCCTCCCCCCTTTTTTGACATTTTGGTTTCCCTCATGCTGCTCTATGCACTACATTATTTGGATGTGAAAGCATTAAATGGCTCATGAGGTGGAAAATCTGGCGTTGTCGTCGTCAGCATGACCACACGATGGTCCAAAAAGGCTACGAACCCTTGAGCTTAAGGTGAGGTTAATTAAGAATTGAGAACCTCACCTTAAGAATTAAGGTGAGGTTATTAAGGCACATTGAAATAAGGTAGAGTTAATTAGGGCTCTCAAACTCACAACCTTTGTTGGGAGTTGAACTCTCGAACTGTGGTGGCAGTCGAACCCACGACCTTGCGTTGTGCCATAATGACTAAGCATCATGCAGTGCTTTCATGTTATCCACGTAAGGATAACTAAGTTCCTCTTGAATGTTTTTCTTCCCCATTAGGGTTGGGGGGTGGGGATTGAGTAAAGCCATAAAGGAAAGCAGTTGCTGGCCTTACAAAGGAAAGTCCCCTTTTCGAAAAACTGGCTCCTGGGGCATCCCCTGTTTATAGTGCTGCCAACTATGGGGAAATGTTTAGAGGTTACAAATTTTCAATTTCAAAGCAAATTCAAATAACCAAAATCAAGTGCAAATCAATAAAATATTTTTTGAATGTGAATACACTATTGGATTTGCAAGAATGCAACTTCTTTTTAACCGACCACAGGTATGAAAAAATATAGAAGCAAGTTTATTACACGGCATGTACAGGAAAACTGTGCTTTGTAGTCAACAAAATTCTCTATTAGAAAACTTTTGCTTGACAGTATCATAACTACAGTTATTTGATGTTGTCACGAAGGAAGTATAGCTGCTCAACATGTTTGGGGAGCAGCGACGTCCTCCGGCATGTAACATTTTCTTCAGACACTGGAAAGAGCTGCCCACTGGACGCATTAGTGTCGGGTATTGGCAGGTGTCTCTTTGCAAGCCGAGCCAACAGTGGGCACCGTGCTTACACCACCACTCACATGGACCATCTTTTTGGCCCAAAATTTCATCATGCATGTCTTTCAAACCAGTGCTTGTGGCAGCGAAAATTGCTGCCACAAGCAAGTGAAAATTGCTGCTGGTTGATGAGCCTATTAAGGTCTTTTAACAGTGCTGATGTGGAAGGAGTCTCTTCAGCAAGTTCCGTTGTTGAAGACGTATCTGGGTTCCTTGGTAATTAAGTTTTCCTTGCTTCTTATAAAGCCAGGTTTTGGTCCAGTTTACCACTGAAGTATTCTGGTGGTACTCGGTTACTTTAGAACGAATGTCTAGAAACATTGCCAAGCTTGCTACACGGTCAAATTTGCAGTTTGGAAATGATGTTTTTAGGCACTTAGCCAGATTCGTAGCTGACACAGAGGCTTCCACTTGGTGGCTGGTGTTGTCCAGGTGCATGAAGAAGCAGTACAGTATGGGTAGTTGAGCTGATAGTGTCGGGTAGCCATAAGCACCAGCAGAGGCCCTGTGACAGTGCCCTCTTCTCACTTTTGATAGGCTTCACTGCATGGCAAATATGCATAGAGACTCTGCAGCACTGTTTGCTGGCTTGCGCAACATAAAGGGAAATGGGATGGATGCCGCCACGGGCGTTACATGCGTTAAGCGGCAATGTACAAACTACGAAGTGGCTATTTCCAGTATTAGTTCGGTTTGATAATTGCCTGATGACATATAAATATCTAATAATACATACATTTACGACTGTTTCTATAATGTACTTGTAAAATTTCTTTCTAGCTGTCAGCAAAATAAAGAAGGCGCTGTCACTAACTTGTAAATATGATGAAATGGGCTATTTATAACACTTCCTCTATTCTAAAACCTATAAAAAAACACACACAGGAGAGGGGAGACAAAGTAGGTTGACATTGGCAATTGAACCCACACTTTCTGCATGAGAGGCCATACACTACACCAAAGTCTAACTCAAGATGACTACTTTCTCATGAACTTTCTCACACGTAAAGCATGTTCAATTGCCTTCATAACGCTTTTTTTTCCAGATCTTAAAACCTTCTGATTGCGTGCGTAAAGCACGCAATCAATTTGTGGACACAATTGTCAGAATTGCTTCAGGGTCCCTTTAAGAAGAAAAAAAAAGCAACAACTGCAGCAACGAATGTGTGTGACCGTACGTATACACATCCCTGATGACACCTGTAAGCACCAATGAAGGCTCACTTCAAAGCCTTTGACAGGCTGTGGTGTAGATGTTGTTTCAAACACGACGTCTCTGATGTGTTTCCAGCTCTGCAATTGCTTCCAGCATATAGTACGTTTAGCAAAAACATGGCCTTCGAGATCTGCTTCTGTTATCCGGAGTGAGCCGTCGCTGGGACAAGGGTTTGGACACCACCCATTGTCCCAAGTGGCAGTGGGTGTTCATTGTGTTGCTGCCACCTTTATTTAAACATGGTTCTACTGTATATATAATATGTGCACAGTCAACATTTGATTTTTCGGACTGCCTAGAGCCACAGAAACGTCCGAAAAATAGGGCAGTACGAAAATGAGTGCATGCCTTCAAGGTCTCAGATCACTACAGGCACGTCCAACATAGCTCTAAAGGCGTATCGGTGCTTGTACTGTGACAGGAGACGGGAGCACGAGTGCATAATTATGGAATACGTACAATACATACTGTGTTCCGTGACAGTGGCCACTTTCCACACTTGGTATGCTTCAAGGCAATACACTGCCTATGCTTGACTGCGTAGCACTGCTGCGTTGCGGCAAAGCATACTTTTGGGAACCGGCATGATATCATGTTTTTTTACCTTTGCCATACTTCGAAGCCATCAGTGAAGATGACGAACGAAGGCGGAGCTGTCGCCATTGCTGACAGTGGCGAATTATTTCAATGAAAAACAGCGGGAAGCATGGTAGCAAATATCGAAGCAGCTAGGCTCAGCGATGCTGTGGTGGCTACGGCTGCCAGCTGATTGGCATGCGAGAACGCAGGTTTGAGGCTGCAAGCCCATCATTATGGCGGTGGTGGCTTAGATTAATGCCGTTTCTGACCTCTGGTTGCTGCATAAAGTCCGGAAAATCAGATGGCAAAGGGTTTCAGCATCCAAAATTTCAAACATCATTATACGTTGGCTCAATGGGGTACGTGGCAGTGCCGCAAAGGGGTCTGAATTATTGGGCATGCCAGAAAAATTTTCCTATGAATAGCAATGTGAGTGAGTTGGTTTAAGTTCATGGTGTAAATTAAGTAGCATGAAGCACTGAAGCGCAGAATAAGAAGGTGAAAAATATGAAGGAATAACAAGTGAAGGACAAACACAGCGCTTGTCTTTGTCCTTCTCTTGTTATTCCTTTGTCCGTTTTACCTTTCTTTACTGCAGTTCGGTGCTTTGCACTGCAGAAATTACACCATGAATCTGTCATTGATTGTATATACAATGTATAATTTACAATAAATAAGTATGTTTCAATATGCTCTTCACTGCAAGAGTACACGGAGTAAGGATGCAGGAGCTAGCTGCTAGAATATTTCATTTAGTCGCAGCCTCTCCCCTCCAAGAACTTCTGCGGTTAGTTGTGCTTGCGCCCAGTGTAACTTGCAAATGAGCATGCAAATGAACCCGCTGAAGTGTTGCTGCTTGCCTAATGCAGTGTACAATTGTCTGTGCCTTTTTTCAGGTGTAATCAGTCAGAAGTAAGCACCTACAAACTTCACTTCTTTCTGTGTGTGCTCACGTAAGCTTTAGGAGCTCCATTTCTGACAGATGTTTTTTTTTTTTTTTTTAATTTCAGGAAGCGAAGCAGTGGACGGGCAGTGCGTGATGACGATGAGGACTACGTGTCGGCTCGTGTAAGTTGCTATTGCTACACTGTAGCTTTTGATTTCTTTTTCTGTTTGTCTGGCTACTTATACTGCATGTCTGTCATCTTGCTTTTGTTTTCTTTTTATTTCAGTGCTCAGTGTCAGTTGAAGGTCACGCACATCCTTCTGTGATAAAGTAAGTACCTTACTTTAACTGAGCTCTTGTGGCTTGTGAAACATTAATTAGAGCATGTCGATAAAAAAAAAGTACCAAACTCTCAAGATGTTCGTCAGTTCTAAGTTAATAGCCAACTGTGAACGTTCACGATTGACTGGTGTTTGCGGTGCAAGATTGTAACGAATGCATACAACAAATAAACTGTGATGGTACCTGCACTGCCCGCTCATGGCAGCGCAAGATGCCAAATGTTACTATTGGCTATTATTGACTTTTGACTATTACTATTGACTACTATTGACTGTTTTTATTTCGATGCCAAATATAATCGTGGCTGCGCGCCGTACACTGTAGGTGCGAGCGAGAGCTTGCGAGGGTGAATCGAAATGTATGGTGGATTGGTGCAGCGATGTGTTCTCGCACTCGCTAGGGAGGAGAGTGGGGAGGGTGCACAAGGTGGGGGTGAGCCTTCACACATGCGCAAGGTGAGGAGCGGGGAGATGTGCGCGTGCTAGGAGGTGGGGGGTGCGGAGGAAGGGGAAAGTTAGTGCGCATTTCCTCTTCTACTCCCACTGCGGCGGCTGAGCGTGGCCTTGCGTGTCCTATCTTGGAGTCGATCTGCACTGAGTTCGAAGGCTAGCTGAATGGATATAGCTGATGGCTTCATGTGTGCTGTGTTCTCGCACACCTAGTCTGCATTGAAGCTAGAGGCAGCAGGAAGGGCCGTTAGCTCACCGCTGCTGCCGCTCTTCATCACGCTAGTGTTTGACAGCGAGTGTCCGTGGTCATAGAGTGAGATGTGTTCTTGTTTGCCTGTGCACATGTGACAACATGCTTAATTGAGCTAGTAAGCAAATGTTTACAGCAATTTATGCAGCTGATAACAAGGACTAAGCTTACTTCATATTACTAACAATTTGCTATCACAGTCAATGCTTTGTGGGTTGGGCAAAACTGTGCCTCTTTTTTTTTTTAGACCATACAGAATTTTTCAAAGCTTGCCTGTGGCAGATAGCATAATTCTAGTCATTGAGCTGAATTACTCAAAGAGGCAGACATTTCTTGCATTAGAAATGGAAATGCATAATGGTCTGATTAAAATTTCACTAATTTATTTATTAATTTATGGTACATGTTGAATTTACAGATTTAGTGAAATATTGTTAAATAATTAGTTATATATTTTTATTTCTTGTGTGAGTAATGGTCGTCACTTGGAGTAGTCCAGCTCACAGTTAAAATTATGCTATGTGTTACACGTAATTTTTAAAAAGTTCTGCGTGGTCTATAAAAACACCCCTTCTTCTCAATGCTTCTGCAGTGGCCCTGGAATGGTTGTTCAACCTCCTTTATTCTCCTCCTTTCCCACTGCTCTCCTGCTTCCTGGTATCTTGGCTGTAACATTTTTTTATGAATTCTAGAGCTAAAAAATTGGCCAGTATGGCTTTAGAATTTGGCACTAACTTACCTTGTTTGAGCACTCACTCAAACTATTCACATGTGTTAGATTGGTTGGGCTAGACAAACAGCTGTGCTATGGCTTTCTGCACTCGTTAATTGTGCTCTGTTACTCATATCTCATTTGCTTCTTACAGACGATCAAGAGTGTAATGCTTTGGACCTGCTGCATCAACCTGTGCCAATCTCACTGCTGTATATAACTGCAAGAACGAGTGTATCTTAGCGATTCGCAAATATTTTTATGCTTCAAATAAAGCGTTTTTAGGACAAAAGTCTTTTCAGTGGAATTCATTGTTTACAGTAATCAGTACTGCAGGATTGACAAGGGTCACGTTTTGCTGCCCAAAGTAATCTATAGGTGGCCGGTACAAGATACCAATGCTGAGAGTTTGGCTGGAGCAGGCACTGGCATTAGTGTAGTGGCATCAGCGCCAAGCTCAGCATGTGCAACAAGGCAAACCAACCAATTGACTGTTGCCTTATTGGCATGTCATGAGATGATGTGCTGTGATTGAAATCAAACATTTTCGTTAAAGTGAAGCTTTCTAGGCAAACCCTCCTGGACTTTGCTGGCTGTGTTGGAAGCCTAGTCGTTGATGATCTGTCTTATATGCTTCCCGCATGTAATACAAGGTTCATATCCCGGCGTTGTCACAAAAAAAAAAGAAGACACCGCCCATGCACCCCGTACAGATTGTGAACCAGCGAAGCTGAAATGTACGACCCCGGTGTTTATGCTGACGTCGCTGCTCTGCCTCTCGGGCCCGAAGCGCCGGATGCTCGGCCGCACGAGCCGCCGGATTGGCCCGACATTGCTCTCCGCATCGCTGGCCCGATCTTGTGCCGAGGCGCTGGCGCGACGCCCGCGAGATGGCGCGACTCCCGCTCCTCTCGGCACTGTTGCTCGTAGGCAGCTGCTCCTCGGGGGAAAGAACGATGCGTGACCGTCACAATGCGAAGTTGCAGAGAGACTGCTGCGAGAGAAACGACGTCCCCATCGACGTTAGCCAATGGCGCGCTACACCTTCCGCCGGAATGTTGCTGTGGTCGGACCGCGAGCGTTTCGCGTGCCGCCGCCGCCGCCGATGTTTCTTGTCGGCGAGATCGGCGCGCCATTAAAATAAGAATAAAGATTTCCAGCTTCGTTTGAGATTTTGTATTGTGTTGCTCAATTATTTTGCCTGTCTCAAGCATAGAATCATGTCAAGCAGGGGAGCAATGAAGCAACACAAGACAAACAAAAGTAACCCTTGCTTTCCACGCGATGCGCATGCGTGTCGTCACAAGTCAGCGCAACGTGGAATTCCGAAACTACTTCAAAAGCGCAATATGGCGCAATGAGAATAAACATCGGCCCCGGAACGTCGGAATCACGGCTTGAGGGTCGTGGGCACTGTAGCTGCGCGCGTAGAATCGGCAATATGTCCGAAAGCGGCATCAACGCGACAGATACTACTTGTAGCAAGATAAAAATATCTGGCCTTGTGTTTTAAGATGCCGGTTGGAAGCTTTCGCATTATTCCAGCCGTGGCATTCGAAAGAGTTTTTCTACATGCAAAAAATATTTTCACATGTCTACTGCATGGTGCTGTTTCTTTGAACCATTCATATAAAAAGTGAATGCCACTGGCACCGATAGCTGCACTGAACTATAGAACAAGTTCGACGTGCAGGTTAGAAAAGAACTCTTTTCTTTTTTAAATAATTGTGCATCCGAGCAATGCCTGCATTTCTACTAATCCATACTTCATTCAAGCTGATGACGTCGAGCTAACAAATTGAGCAAATTTGCTCTCTACCGCATCAAATCTCAGCTGAAAAAAGATGCTCACCTGATGCAGAAAAAAGTATTTTGATTATTTTTTTTTCAGGGAAAAAGGACGTTATAAGATTACATAAGCAATATTCAGAACAAGTGATTTCACTTACTGTCTAGTCAAGAATGTGCGTTATAACGTAGATCGGTCGACAGCTTAAGGGCTGAACCCAACAAAAGTTGGTCATAGAAGAGGTTTTTTTTACGTAACGCATATTGTACAAACAATCTGATTCAGAAGAAGTGAAAGCAAGGTTAACATATCTAGAAAGTCTCACGTACGTAGGTGGTCTGACTTAAAGCCCCTTAACCTTCGTAAAGTGACACTCTCCTCCTCCGCCTTCACTCCTCTTTTCCCCTTTTTTTTCACGCTCCTTCCTCGACGCTACGCCGCCGACACTGCTCGCGAGAATATACGGCAACCTATTGGAAGTCACGATTGCTTGTGGAGCCAACAAACGTGATACAGCTTACATATACCCTATGCTCTAAACCCTCCATATCTTAAAGTACAACGTGAGAGGTATCGTAAAGGAAACAACTCGATCGGTGGTTTCTGAAGGAGCTCTACAAATCTACAAAACCCTCAGCCAATAATAAAAATTTTCCAAATAGCCTGAATTGTTGGCCTCAAGTTGTGCGGGACACCCTGTACATACATATACGGCAACGTACTGGAAGTCACGATTGCCTGTGGAGCCAACAAACGTGATACAGCTTACATATACCCTATGCTCTAAACCCTCCGGGACACCCTGTACATACATATACGGCAACGTATTGGAAGTCACGATTGCTTGTGGAGCCCACAAACGCGATACAGCTTACATATACCCTATGCTCTAAACCCTCCATAGTTTAAAGTACAACGTGAGAGGTATCGTAAAGGAAACAACTCGATCGGTGGTTTCTGAAGGAGCTTTACAAATCTACAAAACCCTCAGCCAATAATGAAAACTTTCCAAATAGCCTGTATTGTTGGCCTCAAGTTGTGCGGGGCACCCTGTACATACATATACGGCAACCTATTGGAAGTCACGATTGCTTGTGGAGCCAACAAACGTTATACAGCTTACATATACCCTATGCTCTAAACCCTCCATATCTTAAAGTACAACGTGAGAGGTATCGTAAAGGAAACAACTCGATCGGTGGTTTCTGAAGGAGCTTTACAAATCTCCAAAACCCTCAGCCAATAATTAAAATTTTCCAAACAGCCTGAATTGTTGGCCTTAAGTGGCGCGGGGCACCCTGTACATACATATACGGCAACGTATTTGAAGTGACGATTGCTTGTGGAGCCAACAAATGTGATACAGCTTACATATACCCTATGCTCTAAACCCTCCATAGTTTAAAGTACAACGTGAGACGTATCGTAATGGAAACAACTCAATCTGTGGTTTCTGAAGGAGCGTTACAAATCTACAAAACCCTCGGCCAATAATTACAATTTTCCACATAGCCTGAATTGTTGGCCTCCAGTTGTGCGGGACACCCTGTACATACATATACGGCAACGTATCGGAGGTAACGATTGCTTGTGGAGCCCACAAACGCGATACAGCTTACATATACCCTATGCTCTAAACCCTCCATAGTTTAAAGTACAACGTGAGAGGTGTCGTAAAGGAAACAACTCGATCGGTGGTTTCTGAAGGAGCTTTACAAATCTACAATACCCTCAGCCAATAATTAAAAATTTCCAAATAGCCTGTATTGTTGGCCTCAAGTTGTGCGGGGCACCCAGTACATACATATACGGCAACGTATTGGAAGTCACGATTGCTTGTGGAGCCAACAAACGTTATACAGCTTACATATACCCTATGCTCTAAACCCTCCATATCTTAAAGTACAACGTGAGAGGTATCTTAAAGGAAACAACTCGATCGGTGGTTTCTGAAGGAGCTTTACAAATCTACAAAACCCTCAGCCAATAATTAAAATTTTCCAAATAGCCTGAATTGTTGGCCTCAAGTGGCGCGGGGCACCCTGTACCTACATATACGGCAACGTATTTGAAGTCACGATTGCTTGTGGAGCCAACAAACGTGATACAGCTTACATATACTCTATACTCTAAACCCTCCATAGTTTAAAGTACAACGTGGCAGGTATCGTAAAGGAAACAACCCGATCGGTGGTTTCTGAAGGAGCTTTACAAATCTACAAAACCCTCAGCCAATAATTAAAATTTTCCAAATAGCCTGTATTGTCGGCCTCAAGTCGTGCGGGACACCCTGTACATACATATACGGCAACTTATTGGAAGTCACGATTGCTTGTGGAGCCAACAAACGTGATACAGCTTACATATACCCTATACTCTAAACCTTCCATAGTTTAAAGTACAACGTGAGACGTATCGTAATGGAAACAACTCAATCTGTGGTTTCTGAAGGAGCGTTACAAATCTACAAAACCCTCAGCCAATAATTAAAATTTTCCACATAGCCTGAATTGTTGGCCTCCAGTTGTGCGGGACACCCTGTACATATATATACAGCAACGTATTGGAAGTAACGATTGCTTGTGGAGCCCACAAACGCGATACAGCTTACATATACCCTATGCTCTAAACCCTCCATAGTTTAAAGTACAACGTGAGAGGTATCGTAAAGGAAACAACTCGATCGGTGGTTTCTGAAGGAGCTTTACAAATCTACAATACCCTCAGCCAATAATTAAAATTTTCCAAATAGCCTGTATTGTTGGCCTCAAGTTGTGCGGGGCACCCTGTACATACATATACGGCAACGTATTGGAAGTCACGATTGCTTGTGGAGCCAACAAACGTTATGCAGCTTACATATACCCTATGCTCTAAACCCTCCATATCTTAAAGTAAAACGTGAGAGGTATCGTAAAGGAAACAACTCGATCGGTGGTTTCTGAAGGAGCTTTACAAATCTACAAAACCCTCAGCCAATAATTAAAATTTTCCAAATAGCCTGAATTGTTGGCCTCAAGTGGCGCGGGGCACCCTGTACATACATATACGGCAACGTATTTGAAGTCACGATTGCTTGTGGAGCCAAGAAATGTGATACAGCTTACATATACCCTATGCTCTAAACCCTCCATAGTTTAAAGTACAACGTGAGACGCATCGTAATGGAAACAACTCAATCTGTGGTTTCTGAAGGAGCGTTACAAATCTACAAAACCCTCGGCCAATAATTACAATTTTCCACATAGCCTGAATTGTTGGCCTCCAGTTGTGCGGGACACACCCTGTACATACATATACGGCAACGTATTGGAAGTAACGATTGCTTGTGGAGCCCACAAACGCGATACAGCTTACATATACCCTATGCTCTAAACCCTCCATAGTTTAATGTACAACGTGGCAGGTATCGTAAAGGAAACAACTCAATCTGTGGTTCCTGAAGGAGCTTTACAAATCTACAAAACCCTCAGCCAATAATTAAAATTTTCCACATAGCCTGAATTGTTGGCCTCCAGTTGTGCGGGACACCCTGTACATACATATACGGCAACGTATTGGAAGTTACGATTGCTTGTGGAGCCAACAAACGTGATACAGCTTACATATACCCTATGCTCTAATCCCTCCATAGTTTAATGTACAACGTGGCAGGTATCGTAAAGGAAAGAACTCGATCGGTGGTTTCTGAAGGAGCTTTACAAGTCTACAAAACCCTCAGCCAACAATTAAAATTTTCCTAATAGCCTGAACTATTGGCCTCAAGTTGCGCGGGAGACCCTGTACATACATATACGGCAACATATTGGAAGTCACGATTGCTTGTGGAGCCAACAAATGTGATACAGCTTACATATACCCTATGCTCTAAACCCTCCATAGTTTAAAGTACAACGTGACAGGTATCGTAAAGGAAACAACCCGATCGGTGGTTTCTGAAGGAGCTTTACAAATCTACAAAACCCTCAGCCAATAATTAAAATTTTCCAAATAGCCTGTATTGTCGGCCTCAAGTTGTGCGGGACCCCCTGTACATACATATACGGCAACGTATTTGAAGTCACGATTGCTTGTGGAGCCAAGAAATGTGATACAGCTTACATATACCCTATGCTCTAAACCCTCCATAGTTTAAAGTACAACGTGAGACGCATCGTAATGGAAACAACTCAATCTGTGGTTTCTGAAGGAGCGTTACAAATCTACAAAACCCTCGGCCAATAATTACAATTTTCCACATAGCCTGAATTGTTGGCCTCCAGTTGTGCGGGACACACCCTGTACATACATATACGGCAACGTATTGGAAGTAACGATTGCTTGTGGAGCCAACAAACGTGATACAGCTTACATATACCCTATGCTCTAAACCCTCCATAGTTTAATGTACAACGTGGCAGGTATCGTAAAGGAAACAACTCAATCTGTGGTTCCTGAAGGAGCTTTACAAATCTACAAAACCCTCAGCCAATAATTAAAATTTTCCACATAGCCTGAATTGTTGGCCTCCAGTTGTGCGGGACACCCTGTACATACATATACGGCAACGTATTGGAAGTTACGATTGCTTGTGGAGCCAACAAACGTGATACAGCTTACATATACCCTATGCTCTAATCCCTCCATAGTTTAATGTACAACGTGGCAGGTATCGTAAAGGAAAGAACTCGATCGGTGGTTTCTGAAGGAGCTTTACAAGTCTACAAAACCCTCAGCCAATAATTAAAATTTTCCTAATAGCCTGAACTATTGGCCTCAAGTTGCGCGGGAGACCCTGTACATACATATACGGCAACATATTGGAAGTCACGATTGCTTGTGGAGCCAACAAATGTGATACAGCTTACATATACCCTATGCTCTAAACCCTCCATAGTTTAAAGTACAACGTGACAGGTATCGTAAAGGAAACAACCCGATCGGTGGTTTCTGAAGGAGCTTTACAAATCTACAAAACCCTCAGCCAATAATTAAAATTTTCCAAATAGCCTGTATTGTCGGCCTCAAGTTGTGCGGGACCCCCTGTACATACATATACGGCAACCTATTGGAAGTCACGATTGCTTGTGGAGCCAACAAACGTGATACAGCTTACATATACCCTATACTCTAAACCTTCCATAGTTTAAGGTACATCGTGAGACGTATCGTAATGGAAACAACTCAATCTGTGGTTCCTGAAGGAGCTTTACAAATCTACAAAACCCTCAGCCAATAATTAAAATTTTCCACATAGCCTGAATTGTTGGCCTCCAGTTGTGCGGGACACCCTGTACATACATATACGGCAACGTATTGGAAGTAACGATTGCTTGTGGAGCCCACAAACGCGATACAGCTTCCATATACCCTATTGCTCTAAACCCTCCATAGATTAAAGTACAACGTGAGAGGTATCGTAAAGGAAACAACTCGATCGGTGGTTTCTGAAGGAGCTTTACAAATCTACAAAACCCTCAGCCAATAATTAAAATTTTCCAAATAGCCTGAATTGTTGGCCTCAAGTGGCGCGGGGCACCCTGTACATACATATACGGCAACGTATTTGAAGTCACGATTGCTTGTGGAGCCAACAAACGTGATACAGCTTACATATACCCTATGCTCTAAACCCTCCATAGTTTAATGTACAACGTGGCAGGTATCGTAAAGGAAACAACTGGATCGGTGTTTTCTGAAGGAGCTTTACAAATATACAAAACCCTCAGCCAATAATTAAAATTTTCGAAATAGCCTGTATTGTTGGCCTGAAGTTGTGCGGGGCACCCTGTACATACATATTCGGCAATGTATTGGAAGTCACGATTGCTTGTGGAGCCAACAAACGTGATACAGCTTACATATACCCTATGCTCTAAACCCTCCATAGTTTAAAGTACAACGTGGGAGGTATCGTAAAGGAAACAACTCGATCGGTGGTTTCTGAAGGAGCTTTACAAATCTACAAAACCCTCAGCCAAGAATTAAAATTTTCCAAATAGCCTGTACTGTTGGCCTCAAGTTGTGCGGGGCACCCTGTACATACATATACGGCAACGTATTGGAAGTCACGATTGCTTGTGGAGCCAACAAACGTGATACAGCTTACATATACCCTATGCTCTAAACCCTCCATATTTTAAAGTACAACGTGAGAGGTATCGTAAAGGAAACAACTCGATCGGTGGTTTCTGAAGGAGCTTTACAAATCTACAAAACCCTCAGCCAATAATTAAAATTTTCCAAATAGCCTGAATTGTTGGCCTCAAGTTGTGCGGGACACCCTGTACATACATATTCGGCAACCTATTGGAAGTCACGATTGCTTGTGGAGCCCACAAACGTGATACAGCTTACATATAGCCTATGCTCTAAACTCTCCATAGTTTATAGTACAACGTGAGAGGTATCGTAAAGGAAACAACTCGATCGGTGGTTTCTGAAGGAGCTTGAATGAATGAATGAATGTTTGATGTTTTGTGGCGCAAGGGCCAAGTATGGCCAAAGAGCGCCATGTCCGTGTTAATGGGCTTGCAGTGAAATCATGAGTTCGATGAAGTTGGTGTGACGTGGCTGTAGAGGGGCCTTAAAAACGGTCGCGCTAAAGTGCGCAAAATCTGTATAATAAGATTATGGCGATGACTTATGACGTGTACAATGAACATTAAGATGCATTTAAATAGAATGATAACATGCGTAAAAATATATAAGGTTATAAGATATGCTCGAGCACTACTGCCTCCTTAGAGCCCTTGAATAAACAAGGGCCTGGAGGCATGTGCTAGGCAAAACTGTTATCGCAGCGGCATCCTCTGGAGCGAGGATGCTCTACGAATTTCTTGGGCATATAACGTGTAGTACGACATCATTTAAGAAGCTCAGGACTGTCTTGGTGTCAAAAAGCGGTTCCTTACCAAGAAACATAACCGGGTGTAGAGGGATGTGATGTTTGTAAGCAAACGGAAAATGTTTCTTTCTCTCCGTTTCGGCTTCCCGACACTCCAGGAGCACGTGGAGGACAGTAAGCATCTCACCGCATCTACCACAGATTGGAGGTTCACTTCCAGTAAGCAGATAATTATGGGTGCCAAATGTGTGTCCTATTCTGAGGCGACAGAATAGGACATCTGTTCGCCGAGATTTTGTTGGGGAGGGCCAAAAACCTAACTGCGGCTTTATAACGTGCAGTGTATTATTTATCTCTGCGTCCCACATGCGTTGCCAGTGGTTTCGCAGTTTCTTTCGTATGTAAGGTTTCAGATCTGTGAGAGGCACCAAATCAGTATTGTTAACAGCAGGGAGTGCAATTGACGTAGCCATCTGGTCTGCCAAGACGTTACCTTCGATTCCCCTGTGGCCGGGTACCCAGCATATGATGATTTGCTGGTTAGATAGATAAGCTTTGCACATGTCGGAATAGACCTCAGTAAGTACAGGATTTTTATGTTTGTAGGGTGACATTAAGGCCTTCACCACACTTAGGGAGTCTGTATATATTACGGCTTTTTGGAGTTTTGCTTTCTTTATATGCTTTACAGCCGACCATATAGCGTGGGCCTCTGCCGTAAAGATACTTGTTTCTGGATGTAGTACATCGCATTCCGAAAAAGAAGGACCGACGGCTGCATAGGATACTCCGGCATGTGACTTGGAAGCGTCTGTGTAGAACTCTGTGCACGAGTGTTTGTACTGAAGTTCTAGGAAATGCGTTCGAATTTCTACCTCTGGAGCATGCTTTGAAACTTTTAGAAAGGATACGTCACATTCTGTGACCTGCCAGTCCCAAGGAGGTATTAGCTTGGTTGGGCGCATTAAGCGGTGCTCCAGGAGTGGGACATGCATTTCATCGCTAAGCTCCTTCACACGCAGCGAGAAAGGCTGTCTTATAGACGGACGGTTGCGGAAAACTGTAGCATACGTCATATCGGTAATGGTATTAAAACATGGGTGTTCAGGAATGGAATGCACTTTAAGGAAATAAGTAAAGCTGACGTATGATCTCTGTAAGTGGAGCGGCCACTCATTCGATTCGGCATATAGGCTTTCGATCGGGCTTGTTCTGAAAGCACCAGTGGCTAGGCGGATACCTAGATGATGGACAGGATCCAGTATCCTTAGCGCGCTCGGGGCGGCAGAGTTATACACTACGGCCCCATAATCCAGTCGTGACCGTATTAGGCTCTTGTAGAGATTCATTAGACACTTTCTGTCACTACCCCACGTTGTCTTGGATAGAAGCTTTATTATGTTCATTGTTTTTAGACATTTTTCTTTGAGATATTTGATGTGTGGAATGAAAGTGAGTCTATCGTCAAGTATAATACCTAGGAATTTGTGCTCTTTGTTGATAGGAATTTGTTGTCCACACAGTTCTAAGCAAGGATCCGGGACCAGGCCTCTCTTTCGTTTAAAAAGTACACAAGAACTTTTGTGAGGATTGATTTTAAATCCGTTTTTCTCTGCCCATTTTGATACTTTGTTCACACCATGCTGTACCTGTCTCTCGCACACTGCGAGGTTACAGGATTTAAAAGCTATTTGAATGTCGTCCACATAGATAGAGTAAAAAATTGCCGGAGGTAATGAAGCACGGAGCGTGTTCATCTTTACTATAAAGAGCGTGCAGCTAAGCACGCCTCCCTGGGGTACACCAGTTTCTTGTGTAAAAGGACGTGACAGTACATTGCCGACTTTTACCCGGAATGTGCGATTGGACAAATAGCTTTCTATGACGTTTAGCATATTACCATGAATGCCCATTTCTGCCAAGTCTCTTAAGATCCCGTATCGCCACGTTGTGTCGTATGCCTTCTCCATATCGAGGAATATGGATAGGAAAAACTGTTTGTGTACAAATGCGTCACGGATGTTTGCTTCAATACGTACAAGGTGATCAGTTGTGGAGCGCCCTTCCCTGAATCCACACTGATAAGGATCAAGTATTTTGTTCTGTTCAAGGAAATGGATGAGGCGCCGATTTATCATTTTTTCAAATACCTTACACATGCAACTTGTGAGGGCTATCGGGCGGTAGCTTGCCACTGAGGAAGGATCTTTGCCTTGTTTTAAAACAGGGACCACAATGGCTTCTTTCCATGCAGTCGGAAGGTACCCTGCGTCCCAGATAGTGTTGAAAAGTGTAAGTAGTGTAACTTGCGTGTCATTGTGTAAGTGTTTCAGCATTTCATACATGATTCTGTCAGATCCCGGTGCAGAGCTCTTGCATGCGCTCAAGGCAGCTCTGAACTCTGCAATACTAAAAGGACGGTTGTATGGTTGATTTTGACGACATTTTCTGTTGAAAGGCTTACGTTCTTCTATTTGTTTGTATTTGAGGAAGGATTGTGAATAATTTGTTGAACTTGACACGTTCTCAAAATACTCCCCAAGTGAGTCTGCCTGGTCTTGCAGTGTATCGCCCTGTGTGTTTACCAGAGGGAGTGAATATGTTTGGCGCCCTCTAATCCTATTCACCCTGTTCCAGGCTTTGGCCTCATCTCTGAACGAGTTAATACTCGATAAAAACTTGTGCCAACTTTCTCTTTTGGCCTGTCGGCGGGTTCGCCTGCCTTGGGACTTTACTTTTTTAAAGTTCATAAGGTTCTCTGCTGTGGGAGAAGCGCGTAGCAACCCCCACGCCTTGTTCTGATTCTTACGGGCGATCCTACATTCGCTGTTCCACCACGGTACATGTCGTTTGCATGCCAGACCACTTACTTCGGATATGCATTTTGCTGCGGCATCTATTATGAATGATGTAAGATAATCCACAGCAGCATCAATTTCTAAAGAAGGAATGTCGGCCCATGAGATGCTGGTGAGAGTTCGAAATTTTTCCCAGTCGGCTGTGTATCTTCCACCTAGGAGCTTGTGGAGGATATTCGTTTTCTTTACATGTTCTTATCAGTATGGGGAAGTGGTCACTCCCGTAAGGATTGTTTGTAACTTCCCATTCGAGTTGGGGCAGTATGGATGGAGAAACTATGCTGAGATCAATTGAAGAGAAGGTTTTGCTTGCAAGACAGTAATATGGGGCTTCCTTCTTATTCAGGAGGCACGCACCAGAAGAGAAAAGGAACTGTTCAACAAGACGACCTCGCGCATCTATACGGGAGTCGCCCCACAGGCAATTGTGCGCATTGAAGTCGCCAAGAACAACGTAAGGTTCAGGCAATTAGTCTATAAAGGACTGAAATTCATGTTTGTTTAAATTGTAATGTGGGGGTATGTAAAGGGAACAAACTGTAATGAGTCTGTTTAGGAGAACCGCTCGAACCGCCACTGCTTCAAGAGGCGTTTGTAGCTGTAAATGTTGACACGCAACGCTTTTATGGATGACAATGGCAACACCGCCCGATGATGCGACACCATCATCGCGATCTTTACGAAAGGTTCTATACTGTCGGAGAAAGTTTGTGTGTTTTGATTTTAGGTGTGTTTCCTGTAAACACAGCACTTTTGGATTGTGTTGGTGGATGAGTTCTTGTACATCGTCAATGTTTCTCAGAAGACCTCTGACATTCCATTGTATGATTTGTGTATCCATATTTAATGTAAAATGGTGCTGTGTATACGGAAACAGAAATAATGAATTAGATTACAGAACCCTTGCGAGGCCCTGTAACCGGGGTTTTGCCTTTTTTGGAGCGTTCGAGGGAGCCTCGCCGCTCCTTAGGCGCTTGGTGCGCCGTGGGGATAGGTGTTGTGTCCATTGCCTCTTGTGAGGCGCCGGACACGCGCTCTTGAGAGCGAGAAGTTTTTCGAGAGATTCTCACCTCGGAAGGCGAGAGCCCTGCGCCCACGAGCCCGGAGGTCGATGGGGCTCCCTGTGGATTTTGGCTGCGCCGGCTGTTGCCAGCGCTAGGAGGGGCCGGGGAGGTCGAGGCAGCCTCGGCTGCGCCTACCTTCGTGGCCGCTATCGGTACTGCGGGATCGCTGCGTGTAGCGCAGGTTGCCGCAGATAACTCTTGTGGGGCCGGTAACCCAAGGGTAGCCTGGCCTGGTTGCTGGTTGGATGGAGTAGGCTTACCTACTTCCACCCTGGGGGCAGGAGCCAAAGGTACCTGCTCGCTGCACGCGGGCTGGGTACTTGGCATTGGCCGCTGCGACGCTGCCCCCCGGCGCGCCGCATCAGCATAAGGTGTGTTGTGGAAAGGTGAGCACCGTTTACGGGCTTCCTTAAATGAAATATTTTCCTTGACTTTAAGTGTGATTATCTCTTTTTCTTTCTTCCAGTTCGGACAAGAGCGTGAGTAGGCTGGATGGTCACCACTGCAGTTCACACAGTGAGGTGTGCCACTGCAGTTGTCGGAGGGGTGGTCCTGAACTCCACACTTTGCACAAGTTGTTTGACCACGGCAGCTCTGCGAGCCATGGCCGAACCTCTGACATTGGAAACACCGTCTAGGGTTGGGGATAAATGGTCGAACATTTAACCTGATGTATCCTGTTTCTATGGTTTCTGGCAGTACCCTGGATGAAAACGTTAGGATAAGATGTTTAGTGGGGATTTCCTTGTTGTCTCGTCTAATTTTAATACGTTTTACGTCAGTAACATTTTGTTCTTTCCACCCTTCCAGGAGTTCAGTTTCTGTCAAGTCTAGGAGGTCTGCCTCTGACACGACTCCCCGTGAGCTGTTCATTGTTCGGTGTTGTGAGATAGAAATTGGTATGTTACCAAATGTCACAAGACTGCCAAGCTTCTCATACTGATGTTTCTGAGGGGTCTCAAGGAGAAGGTCACCGCTAGCCATTTTCGTTACCTTATAACCTGACCCTAAGGCTTCGGTCAAAGATTTTGCTACTGTGAATGGAGAAATATATCTAGCTTGTTTTTCAGGATTCTCACTGTGTACTACGTGGTATTTTGGGTAGGTCTCTTTCGTGCGGTTGAAACAAGTGCTTAAGTCTTCGGTGCGTCCCCTCTTCTGAGGATGACGATCAAGTAGGCGGGGAAATGCGGGTGTTCCCATAGTAGTTTGGTATGTTTTCAGCAGCAATGGCGGCCACCCACCATGGAGCCCAACTTGGGGACGCTGCAGGACTTAAACGGGTAAGGCTGCAGGCGCCAACCGTACACTGCCACTATAACCTAATATATTATACCCAAGGGAGGGCACATACACAAGGTTAACCCTTGCCGCCGTGGAGAAAGGAAGTAAATGGAAGAGAGAAGAAGACAGGAAAGATCAAAAAGGGAGAGATAAAGACGAAGGTTTGAGGAGAGAGAGACAGGAAAAGGCGACTACCGATTTCCCCCGGGTGGGTCAGTCCGGGGGTGCCGTCTACGTGAAGCAGAGGCCAAAGAGGTGTGTTGCCTCCGCCGGGGGGCCTTAAAGGTCCGAACACCCGGCATCGGCTCAACCCCCAGGATCCCCCTTTCCCCGGACACGGCTAAGCCGCGCACGGCTACACGCGGGAGGGTCCAACCCTCGTGTGCTCGGGTACGTGGTGTCGCAACACACCTCTGAAGGAGCTTTACAAATCTACAAAACCCTCAGCCAATAATTAAAATTTTCCAAATAGCCTGAACTATTGGCCTCAAGTTGTGCGGGAGACCCTGTACATACATATACGGCAACCTATTGGAAGTCACGATTGCTTGTGGAGCCAACAAACGTTATACAGCTTACATATACCCTATGCTCTAAACCCTCCATATCTTAAAGTACAACGTGAGAGGTATCGTAAAGGAAACAACTCGATCGCTGGTTTCTGAAGGAGCTTTACAAATCTCCAAAACCCTCAGCCAATAATTAAAATTTTCCAAACAGCCTGAATTGTTGGCCTCAAGTGGCGCGGGGCACCCTGTACATAAATATACGGCAACGTATTTGAAGTCACGATTGCTTGTGGAGCCAACAAACGTGATACAGCTTACATATACCCTATGCTCTAAACCCTCCATATCTTAAAGTACAACGTGAGAGGTATCGTAAAGGAAACAACTCGATCGCTGGTTTCTGAAGCTTTACAAATCTACAAAACCCTCAGCCAATAATTAAAATTTTCCAAATAGCCTGTATTGTTGGCCTCAAGTTGTGCGGGACACCCTGTACATACATATACGGCAACTTATTGGAAGTCACGATTGCTTGTGGAGCCAACAAACGTGATACAGCTTACATATACCCTATACTCTAAACCTTCCATAGTTTAAAGTACAACGTGAGACGTATCGTAATGGAAACAACTCAATCTGTGGTTTCTGAAGGAGCGTTACAAATCTACAAAACCCTCAGCCAATAATTAAAATTTTCCACATAGCCTGAATTGTTGGCCTCCAGTTGTGCGGGACACCCTGTACATACATATACAGCAACGTATTGGAAGTAACGATTGCTTGTAGAGCCCACAAACGCGATACAGCTTACATATACCCTATGCTCTAAACCCTCCATATTTTAAAGTACAACCTGAGAGGTATCTTAAAGGAAACAACTCGATCGGTGGTTTCTGAAGGAGCTTTACAAATCTACAATACCCTCAGCCAATAATTAAAATTTTCCAAATAGCCTGAACTATTGGCCTCAAGTTGTGCGGGAGACCCTGTAAATACATATACGGCAACCTATTGGAAGTCACGATTGCTTGTGGAGCCAACAAACGTTATACAGCTTACATATACCCTATGCTCTAAACCCTCCATATCTTAAAGTACAACGCGAGAGGTATCGTAAAGGAAACAACTCGAGCGCTGGTTTCTGAAGGAGCTTTACAAATCTCCAAAACCCTCAGCCAATAATTAAAATTTTCCAAATAGCCTGTATTGTTGGCCTCAAGTTGTGCGGGACACCCTGTACATACATATACAGCAACGTATTGGAAGTAACGATTGCTTGTAGAGCCCACAAACGCGATACAGCTTACATATACCCTATGCTCTAAACCCTCCATAGTTTAAAGTACAACGTGAGAGGTATCGTAAAGGAAACAACTCGATCGGTGGTTTCTGAAGGAGCTTTACAAATCTACAATACCCTCAGCCAATAATTAAAATTTTCCAAATAGCCTGTATTGTTGGCCTCAAGTTGTGCGGGGCACCCTGTACATACATATACGGCAACGTATTGGAAGTCACGATTGCTTGTGGAGCCAACAAACGTTATACAGCTTACATATACCCTATGCTCTAAACCCTCCATATCTTAAAGTAAAACGTGAGAGGTATCGTAAAGGAAACAACTCGATCGGTGGTTTCTGAAGGAGCTTTACAAATCTACAAAACCCTCAGCCAATAATTAAAATTTTCCAAATAGCCTGTATTGTTGGCCTCAAGTTGTGCGGGGCACCCTGTACATACATATACGGCAACGTATTGGAAGTCACGATTGCTTGTGGAGCCAACAAACGTTATACAGCTTACATATACCCTATGCTCTAAACCCTCCATATCTTAAAGTAAAACGTGAGAGGTATCGTAAAGGAAACAACTCGATCGGTGGTTTCTGAAGGAGCTTTACAAATCTACAAAACCCTCAGCCAATAATTAAAATTTTCCAAACAGCCTGAATTGTTGGCCTCAAGTGGCGCGGGGCACCCTGTACATACATATACGGCAACCTATTGGAAGTCACGATTGCTTGTGGAGCCAACAAACGTGATACAGCTTACATATACACTATGCTCTAAACCCTCCATATCTTAAAGTACAACGTGAGAGGTATCGTAAAGGAAACAACTCGATCGCTGGTTTCTGAAGCTTTACAAATCTACAAAACCCCCAGCCAATAATTAAAATTTTCCACATAGCCTGAATTGTTGGCCTCCGGTTGTGCGGGACACCCTGTACATACATATACAGCAACGTATTGGAAGTAACGATTGCTTGTAGAGCCCACAAACGCGATACAGCTTACATATACCCTATGCTCTAAACCCTCCATAGTTTAAAGTACAACGTGAGAGGTATCGTAAAGGAAACAACTCGATCGGTGGTTTCTGAAGGAGCTTTACAAATCTACAATACCCTCAGCCAATAATTAAAATTTTCCAAATAGCCTGTATTGTTGGCCTCAAGTTGTGCGGGGCACCCTGTACATACATATACGGCAACGTATTGGAAGTCACGATTGCTTGTGGAGCCAACAAACGTTATACAGCTTACATATACCCTATGCTCTAAACCCTCCATATCTTAAAGTAAAACGTGAGAGGTATCGTAAAGGAAACAACTCGATCGGTGGTTTCTGAAGGAGCTTTACAAATCTGCAAAACCCTCAGCCAATAATTAAAATTTTCCAAATAGCCTGAATTGTTGGCCTCAAGTGGCGCGGGGCACCCTGTACATACATATACGGCAACGTATTTGAAGTCACGATTGCTTGTGGAGCCAACAAATGTGATACAGCTTACATATACCCTATGCTCTAAACCCTCCATAGATTAAAGTACAACGTGAGACGTATCGTAATGGAAACAACTCAATCTGTGGTTTCTGATGGAGCGTTACAAATCTACAAAACCCTCGGCCAATAATTACAATTTTCCACATAGCCTAAATTGTTGGCCTCCAGTTGTGCGGGACACCCTGTACATACATATACGGCAACGTATTGGAAGTAACGATTGCTTGTGGAGCCCACAAACGGGATACAGCTTACATATACCCTATGCTCTAAACCCTCCATAGTTTAAAGTACAACGTGAGAGGTATCGTAAAGGAAACAACTCGATCGGTGGTTTCTGAAGGAGCTTTACAAATCTACAATACCCTCAGCCAATAATTAAAATTTTCGAAATAGCCTGTATTGTTGGCCTGAAGTTGTGTGGGGCACCCTGTACATACATATACGGCAACGTATTTGAAGTCACGATTGCTTGTGGAGCCAACAAATGTGATACAGCTTACATATACCCTATGCTCTAAACCCTCCATAGATTAAAGTACAACGTGAGACGTATCGTAATGGAAACAACTCAATCTGTGGTTTCTGATGGAGCGTTACAAATCTACAAAACCCTCGGCCAATAATTACAATTTTCCACATAGCCTAAATTGTTGGCCTCCAGTTGTGCGGGACACCCTGTACATACATATACGGCAACGTATTGGAAGTAACGATTGCTTGTGGAGCCCACAAACGCGATACAGCTTACATATACCCTATGCTCTAAACCCTCCATAGTTTAAAGTACAACGTGAGAGGTATCGTAAAGGAAACAACTCGATCGGTGGTTTCTGAAGGAGCTTTAGAAATCTACAATACCCTCAGCCAATAATTAAAATTTTCGAAATAGCCTGTATTGTTGGCCTGAAGTTGTGCGGGGCACCCTGTACATACATATACGGCAACGTATTTGAAGTCACGGTTGCTTGTGGAGCCAACAAACGTGATACAGCTTACATATACCCTATGCTCTAAACCCTCCATAGTTTAATGTACAACGTGGCAGGTATCGTAAAGGAAACAACTCGATCGGTGGTTTCTGAAGGAGCTTGACAAGTCTACAAAACCCTCAGCCAATAATTAAAATTTTCCTAATAGCTTGAACTATTGGCCTCAAGTTGGGCGGGAGACCCTGTACATACATATACGGCAACCTATTGGAAGTCACGATTGCTTGTGGAGCCAACAAACGTGATACAGCTTGCATATACCCTATGCTCTAAACCCTCCATAGTTTAAAGTACAACGTGACAGGTATCGTAAAGGAAACAACCCGATCGGTGGTTTCTGAAGGAGCTTTACAAATCTACAAAACCCTCAGCCAATAATTAAAATTTTCCAAATAGCCTGTATTGTCGGCCTCAAGTTGTGCGGGACACCCTGTACATACATATACGGCAACCTATTGGAAGTCACGATTGCTTGTGGAGCCAACAAACGTGATGCAGCTTACATATACCCTATACTCTAAACCATCCATAGTTTAATGTACAACGTGGCAGGTATCGCAAAGGAAAGAACTCGATCGGTGGTTTCTGAAGGAGCTTTACAAGTCTACAAAACCCTCAGCCAATAATTAAAATTTTCCACGTAGCCTGAATTGTTGGCCTCCAGTTGTGCGGGACACCCTGTACATACATATACGGCAACGTATTGGAAGTCACGATTGCTTGTGGAGCCAACAAACGTGATACAGCTTACATATACCCTATGCTCTAATCCCTCCATAGTTTAATGTACAACGTTGCAGGTATCGTAAAGGAAAGAACTCGATCGGTGGTTTCTGAAGGAGCTTTACAAGTCTACAAAACCCTCAGCCAATAATTAAAATTTTCCTAATAGCCTGAACTATTGGCCTCAAGTTGGGCGGGAGACCCTGTACATACATATACGGCAACATATTGGAAGACACGATGCTTGTGGAGCCAACAAATGTGATACAGCTTACATATACCCTATGCTCCAAACCCTCCATAGTTTAAAGTACAACGTGACAGGTATCGTAAAGGAAACCACCCGATCGGTGGTTTCTGAAGGAGCTTTACAAATCTACAAAACCCTCAGCCAATAATTAAAATTTTCCAAATAGCCTGTATTGTCGGCCTCAAGTTGTGCGGGGCACCCTGTACATACATATACGGCAACCTATGGGGAACCAGCGCTGGAGTTTTCACGGCGCCTGCAGCGCCGCCCTGGCGGTCAGAACGTGCACAATGCAGCCTCCCCCGCGGACGAAAATTGCGTTGCGTGCCCTTAAAGTCGAAGTAAAACAAAAGGGCGCCGACGATACTGTTGCGTATACAAGTGCCACAACTAAGTCGGGATGAGGGAGGATGTATCCTTCTGCGTCTTTCCATCTAAACCCTACGAATAAGAACGGAGGCGGCGTTGGATCCAAGCAGTCAGGCGAGCGGAGTAAGCTCCCGTCTTGTCGCCCTGTCAAGCGGTGTCGGGCTGGTTTATAAATCAAATTTTGCGTGTATCCTTGGTTTATTCGATAGTGAAGACGGTCAGCCATGGCAGACAGTACCAAACAGCAGAGTCTGCTGTCGGTATTTCGTCGGAAAGAAAATGAGCAATAGCATGCACCATCCGGCATATGTACCATTTTTCCTTCGCAATGCCACCGCCAAGCCCCTTCCAACGCCACCGCACCAAGTGAACGATACGAAAGGTAAAAATTATCCATTCATTGCCAAGAATTATGTAGGAGGGAAGCTGCCTTGTAATACGAGTTGTATGCGCATAGTGCCGGCGCACGCGCGACTAAGCCAACTATGTGTTTATAAATATGCGCATGCGGATGAGGACTCGGCGCTTAGATGCATCCGGCAAATTAATGTAATTAGTGCTAAATGTAGCCAGAATTGTTACGGATCAAGCAGCCGAGCACTCAAACCTTTTCTTGCGCGAGTCAGCTGATGCGATAAAGCTTTCTTCTCCATTGACTGCTGTGGCGAAGTAACATCAGAATTTTTTATGTCTAGCCAGAGAAATATGGAATATCTTCAGGCCAACTAATACTTCCGAAACCATAGCGCAGCACGACCGGAGCCATAACTGCTAGATTTGCGAGGCAGGCAGCCACGCAAGCATGGCATCGATACACGACGCAACCGTTAAAGAAACACACGTGCTCGCCGCGACGCACTGTGAAAAATGTATAAAGCTTAAAAAGCTTCTTTCGTCATTTCTTCACTTGATGGCGCTAGCTTCTTTACAAAAACTCCACTTGAAGCGGCGCGAAAACGGAAACATACGAACTATAATACGGCTGCGTATGCGTGTGTCGTTTGGTTGTGTGGCTGGAATATGCCGCGTTTCGTCGCCAGGGCGGCGTGCAACGCACTCTTTTCGACGCGCCGCCTATCCAGCGCTGGTTCCCCATTGGAAGTCACGATTGCTTGTGGAGCCAACAAACGTGATGCAGCTTACATATACCCTATACTCTAAACCATCCATAGTTTAATGTACAACGTGGCAGGTATCGTAAAGGAAAGAACTCGATCGGTGGTTTCTGAAGGAGCTTTACAAGTCTACAAAACCCTGAGCCAATAATTAAAATTTTCCACATAGCCTGAATTGTTGGCCTCCAGTTGTGCGGGACACCCTGTACATACATATACGGCAACGTATTGGAAGTCACGATTGCTTGTGGAGCCAACAAACGTGATACAGCTTACATATACCCTATGCTCTAATCCCTCCATAGTTTAATGTACAACGTGGCAGGTATCGTAAAGGAAAGAACTCGATCGGTGGTTTCTGAAGGAGCTTTACAAGTCTACAAAACCCTCAGCCAATAATTAAAATTTTCCTAATAGCCTGAACTATTGGCCTCAAGTTGGGCGGGAGACCCTGTACATACATATACGGCAACATATTGGAAGACACGATTGCTTGTGGAGCCAACAAATGTGATACAGCTTACATATACCCTATGCTCTAAACCCTCCATAGTTTAAAGTACAACGTGAGAGGTATCGTAAAGGAAACAACTCGATCGGTGGTTTCTGAAGGAGCTTTACAAATCTACAAAACCCTCAGCCAATAATAAAAATTTTCCAAATAGCCTGAATTGTTGGCCTCAAGTTGTGCGGGACACCCTGTACATACATATACGGCAACGTATTGGAAGTCACGATTGCCTGTGGAGCCAACAAACGTGATACAGCTTGCATATACCCTATGCTCTAAACCCTCCATAGTTTAAAGTACAACGTGACAGGTATCGTAAAGGAAACAAACCGATCGGTGGTTTCTGAAGGAGCTTTACAAATCTACAAAACGCTCAGCCAATAATTAAAATTTTCCAAATAGCCTGTATTGTTGGCCTCAAGTTGTGCGGGGCACCCTGTACATACATATTCGGCAATGTATTGGAAGTCACGATTGCTTGTGGAGCCAACAAACGTGATAGAGCTTACATATACCCTATGCTCTAAACCCTCCATAGTTTAAAGTACAACGTGGGAGGTATCGTAAAGGAAACAACTCGATCGGTGGTTTCTGAAGGAGCTTTACAAATCTACAAAACCCTCAGCCAAGAATTAAAATTTTCCAAATAGCCTGTACTGTTGGCCTCAAGTTGTGCGGGACACCCTGCACATACATATACGGCAACGTATTGGAAGTCACGATTGCCTGTGGAGCCAACAAACGTGATACAGCTTGCATATACCCTATGCTCTAAACCCTCCATATCTTAAAGTACAACGTGAGAGGTATCGTAAAGGAAACAACTCGATCGGCGGTTTCTGAAGGAGCTTTACAAGTCTACAAAAACCTCAGCCAATAATACAAATTTTTCAAATAGCCTAAATTGTTGGCGTCAAGTTATGCAGTAGGGTACTAAGAGTTCGCCATCCTTACGGAGCCAACGAACGTGATACAGCTTGCATATACCCTATGCTCTAAAGCCTCCGTAGTTTAAAGTACAACGTGACAGGTATCGTAAAGGAAACAACCCGATCGGTGGTTTCTGAAGGAGCTTTACAAATCTACAAAACGCTCAGCCAATAATTAAAATTTTCCAAATAGCCTGTATTGTTGGCCTCAAGTTGTGCGGGGCACCCTGTACATACATATACGGCAACGTATTGGAAGTCACGATTGCTTGTGGAGCCAACAAACGTGATACAGCTTACATATACCCTATGCTCTAAACCCTCCATAGTTTAATGTACAACGTGGCAGGTATCGTAAAGGAAACAACTGGATCGGTGGTTTCTGAAGGAGCTTTACAAATATACAAAACCCTCAGCCAATAATTAAAATTTTCGAAATAGCCTGTATTGTTGGCCTGAAGTTGTGCGGGGCACCCTGTACATACATATTCGGCAATGTATTGGAAGTCACGATTGCTTGTGGAGCCAACAAACGTGATAGAGCTTACATATACCCTATGCTCTAAACCCTCCATAGTTTAAAGTACAACGTGGGAGGTATCGTAAAGGAAACAACTCGATCGGTGGTTTCTGAAGGAGCTTTACAAATCTACAAAACCCTCAGCCAAGAATTAAAATTTTCCAAATAGCCTGTACTGTTGGCCTCAAGTTGTGCGGGACACCCTGCACATACATATACGGCAACGTATTGGAAGTCACGATTGCCTGTGGAGCCAACAAACGTGATACAGCTTGCATATACCCTATGCTCTAAACCCTCCATATCTTAAAGTACAACGTGAGAGGTATCGTAAAGGAAACAACTCGATCGGCGGTTTCTGAAGGAGCTTTACAAGTCTACAAAAACCTCAGCCAATAATACAAATTTTTCAAATAGCCTAAATTGTTGGCGTCAAGTTATGCAGTAGGGTACTAAGAGTTCGCCATCCTTACGGAGCCAACGAACGTGATACAGCTTGCATATACCCTATGCTCTAAAGCCTCCGTAGTTGTTCTGACTTGTCTTCATATTAGAAATACATGGCGAGTTTGCTTTAAGGGCCGCTATAACGTAAAGGTCCAAATTTAAATGTACTTGTGTTTACTTCAAAACTTCTAACTTAGCTTGAGCAAAGAAAGGCCTGGAACTGTAGTGTTTAAATTATACTAATGCTAAAGTAGTGTGTTTAGGGGCGACATGCGCTGTGCATTGCCGTGAAGGGGCAACCGTGGAAACGTCGAGCACTTGCGTGCCAGCCCACGCGACAGCATCGCCGCCGCCAACATCCGTCTTATCCGTCGGTCATTCCTGCTGTTGTGAGTTGTGGTGATTGTACGCCGCTAGTGCATACGTCAAAGTTTGTGCTGTTTGTGATTTTTTTGTGGTTTATGTAGTTCAAACGATACATTGTTTGATGTAAATGCTTCAGTTTCCCTGAGGCATTCCAGTTGCAGTAGTACTCAGCGGTTGCCACCGCAATATAAAGAGCTGAATGCGTCTAAGTAATTACTTTATTATTGAATTAATTTTAATGATTCAAATGTGAAGTAACACAAGTGATCAATACTTATGATAGTTATATAAATACATTATTATTTAATTATTAACAGATGTACTTGTCGTTTGTGTTACTCATATATTATCTAAATAATTGATTGATTAGGTAACTAATCATTTGTAATAAATTATTTTTGCCATATACCAAATTTTGTTGATCGCGTGACTTTTAGAAATGAAGTAGTCATTCTCTTTACATAATAACCATCTATTGTTTGAATTATATCTGCATACGAAGGAGTAAGTTTTCACTGATACATTTTTTTCATGTGTGGCACGTGATTGTAAGAATTGCATGTGCTTTTACACAGTTCTCTGTGCATTTCCAAGTAGTTCTCTAACTTATCCTGATTCAGACAGGATCCGTTAGATCGTTAACAGAGGCAGGGCCGTTAATATGTAAAGACTCCTTTCACTCGAATATATTTCATTGTGATCGTCCACCATAAACGACCCGTCGATCCCGATGACCACGGATTGGGGTCGATCCCGTCGACCCCGGTCCATAGGCAAACGCTGCTCTCTACTACACTCAACCGTAACCCGTGTATGGGGGCAAAAAACCGATTTGAAGAATTCGTTGAAAGCTGTGGCCATATCCCGATTTTCAGTGATTGTTAAACCATCATGACGTAGATTTGGCGGACAAACTTTCTCTCTACCACGTCGTTTCGTATGCTTACAGAACTTCCTTTTATTAGTAAAGGCAGTATCTGGAGAAAGCCCTCTTGAGTTTTTTGATAATCTCAATGGGATGCCCATTAATCCAGGGCTTCTTTCTCTTCTTTAGCCCATTGCTAGAGACGCTCGCAACACGACGTTAAATGAAACAAGTAATACGCTCTTTAAACATCAACGATAACTGATGGACACTTGCTTCGTCTGCACTACATTCAAACGAGAGAAATCGATTTCCTAGGGGCGTTGATATTTCATCGTAGTTCGCTTTAGTGTAAAAGAAGATTTTCGTGGAATCGCATGTCTTTGTTTTAATAGTAGCTTTAGTTAGCTTAACGACGGCGGCGTTGTAGTGGCTTACACCAGGGATAACACATCCTGCGGTAATAACATCAGGGGTATTACAGAACAACAAATCCAGAATGTTGTTACCTCGCGTAGGCTTTGAAACGTACTGCATGAGGCCAAGCACGCCAATCAACGTCTTGAATTCACAATATGTAGCTAGCTGCATTAGATTTTAAAACACAGGTGCCGTTAGTCCACTTTAGCTTCCGGCAAGCTGCAGTCACGCGCAAGGACGACACAATATTTAGAAAAAAACTGCAGGCAATTTTTATTAGCTGACGTATAATGCTTGGCTTGAAAACAGGAGGACGATGAAAAGCACAAACAACAACACTTGAACAGTCACTCTGAGCTATGCGACACCAAAGAGATTCAGTTTCATTGTTATCAATAAAGACTTCACAATATTCTTTCACAAGAATTGAAACACCACCACCATGTTTTGACCGGTCTTTGCGATATGCCTGATAATGGCACGGGGACATCTCGGAGTTCGAAATTGTTTTATCAAGCCAAGATTCTGACCAAATGACTGGGTCAGCGTTTACTGACTTGATGAGGCCATCCAGACCATCAACTTTATTATTCGCACTACGGCAGTTCATAATCAGCAAAACAACATCACGGGCATAGCGAGGCTTATTCTTCTATCTTTTTGGGCGTGTCACGACCGCCTTACTTTCAAGACGTTTTGCGCATCGGTATCTCACGTATTCGTTTTACCATCAATGGTAAGCTTAAAAAAAAGTTTCAGAACGTGGCCATCCTCTTTCTTCTTTCGTTCTTCACGCACCTCCTGAGAATAATCGTCACTAAGTGATAAGCGAGAATCTTCTAACTGCTGCGCATTCCTAAAAATATCCGCGTTTTCTTGGAAGTTACAAAGCCGTAGATTGACCGGCCTGTTCATGCCTCGCTTCTTCTTTCCAATGCGGTGAATTCTTTCAGCACTCGTTAATGTGACACCCATATACAAGTAAAAACATTCTTTAGAACTACTTTACGCAGTCATCCAGTCGTCTGACTGGTACTTTCCCGCAGCCCATAGATGATCAAGTTAATACGCCCGTTTCTGTTTTCAAGATTATCTAGCTTCGCTTGCATTTCAACCGTGCCAGTGGATATTTGTTCCACCGCTGTCCCACAACGTTCAAGTTGTACACCACTCCCGGCAAGACGCTTTAGCTCGCATTCGATTGAATCCAACCTGTGGTCCGTACGAGAAACGTAGCTGTCAAGCTTCTTGCCAACTTTTCCCATCAGCTCAAGTAATTCGCTTTGACCTTTAAGCAGCTCCTTCATATCAGGATCATTAGGAACTGGGCTTTATTCAATATCACTGCTCATCAGCAGGTCCAACATACACGCGGCATCAAAGCGCTCTGCCACTCCCTCACAAAGGGCTCCTGGCCATGGTAACACCACCAGGCACCGAAAACCCGTGGTGTATTTGGAATAGAAAGGTTTTTACTAACCTGCAGAACGAAGAAGATCAGATTATTGCATGGCCGCATGCCAACGATGCCGCATTCCCCGGTGCCGCAGGAAAAGTTGGGGCGTAGATCGAGGCCTCGCCTGTCACAATCGATTTGGCTGCGTATACAACACCTGAAATGGAAACCTCGCTAGGCCGCTAAATCCGTGCAAATCCATCTGTGTAGCGGTATTCGGTGCGACGCTCGCTGGCTTCGACTGGGAGTGCCACAGGCAGCAGGATTTCCGCTCACCACCCGTCTGTTTACATGTCCGTGCACAAGGCAAATGGTCTGCAGAACAAAGAGCAACAATGTTTCGCCCGAAAGGCAAAACATTGTTGCCAGAGCAAATTGTTAAAGAGCTATACGAAGTAAGATTAGTAGTTTTATCTGCTACGTAACTTGCTGCAAACATTTGCTCACTAACTAAATTAATGAGCACGTTGTCACGCGCGCGATGAAAACGACGAGTACATCTCACTCGACGGCCAAGCACACTCGCTGTCTGGACGCTGGCGTGATGAAAAGCGGCCGAAACGCGAGCGGATTCGCGTTCGCGCTGCCTCTCGCTTCAGTGCGAACAAGGCGCGCACGAGACCACAGCGCACGCGAAGCCATCCCCTATCCGGAACCGGCTATAGCTTTCGAACCCACCGCACATAATCTCCAAGATAGAGTGCACGCCCCAGTGCTCAGCCGCCACGGTCAGAGTAAAAGAGGAGATGCCCGTTAACCTCCCCCCCCCCCCCCACCGTTGCGCACGCAAGAAGACGGCGCGCATCCACCCCACCTTCTTCCCTTGCACGCGCGAGAAGACGCCGCCATATCCAGGCACCACCCTTCTCGGTCTAACTTCGCAAGCTTTACCTCGGACCTACAGCATTCGACGCGCAGTCGCGATGTTATCACAGTTCGACATTACACGGACCATCAGGCCGACGATAAAGGTGGGAATTCGCCTGGAGTGTTTTTAGTTGACGGGGGTAAGAGTAGACAAAACAAAATGAAAATATATTTGACGAATATATACAGAGAGAAGCTGACATGACGGAATAAAAACCACGCGAGTGCTTCTTCGATTGTCGTTTTGATCCCTTTGCTGGCACGTTCTCCACTGTACGGGAACGGCTTGCAGAATATGAACTCCGCCACTGGGAGCGCCGTCTCGGCGCTTAGGGAAGGGAAAGATTGTTGTCGGAGAAGTAGTGCTTCACACGGGCGATGTGCACTACATCACTAAGGGGTACGAAAGATTACGAGCGACCGCCCATCGGGCCGACCTCGTGTGTGGTTTCACTGTACTGGCGGAGAACTTTGTGGGGGTCAGGGCAGAAAGATTCAACCTTCGGTGACAGGTCCACCTGCGAGGGAGGCGTCCAACGAAGGGTCAAAGAGCCTGGAGATTAGTGAACGCTTCTGTGGTGGCTGTCATAACGGGCCTTTTGGGAAATCTGCGATGCAGACAGGCAGCACCATGGTTGGCATAGTTTGCAGGATCGTATGTAGATAATGGCAGGAGAGTCTCAGAAGGCAACGTTGGGTGGCAGCGAAACAACATGTAAGAGGGGGGGAAAGCCGGTGGTGTCCTGGCGCGACGAGTTTCGGGCGAAAGTCACACAAGGCAAAGTGCTGCCCCAGTACGTCACGACGATCTGCGGAAACGTTCATAGACAGCATCAGGGTCAGGATCCGATTAAGGTGCTCGATTTTTCATTGCGGATGGTAGGATGTGGTTATCTTGGGACGAGTGGAGCACGAGCAAACTATGTCGTCGACGACTTTTAAAAAAATGAACGACCGCTGTTGGTCAACAGCTGTCGCGGCGCTTCGTCGTGGGGAATGGCACCGTGAAGCAGAAAGAAGGCGACGTCAGCGGGACATCTTGTTGGCAGTGTCCAGGTAATGGCATATCGTGTGGTGTAGTTAGTAGCTACGGCGACACACTTCTTCCCCGTAAAAGAAATAGGAAATTCGCCCACGAGATCGAGACCCACGCGGTAGAACGGGGCAGTTGGAATCTCGACAGGCTGAAGTGGACCGGCGGGCAAAAAGGGAGGCCGCTTGCGTTCGCAGCGAGGACTCAAAAGAAGCAACATACCGGCGCACAAAACGGTAAACGCCTGGCCAGAAGACACGATGCTGCACCCTGTCGTGTGTACAGGACACTACGAGGTGTCAAGTGGCTGGGGCATCGTGTAGCTGTTGGAGCACAGTGGAACGGAGAGTCGCAGGAAGTACAAGCAGAAAGCCTGAGCCGTCGGATTTAGTACTGCGTCGGTAGGTAATACCATCATGGAGTATAAACAGGTGGAGACACGGGTCGGAGTGGTGAAATCGTAGAGGGTGGATTATGAGGTGTAAGTCTGGAACACTGAGATGCGCTTTCTAGATATCGCCAAATTCAGAGATGGCGAAAATGTAGGCGTTGGAATTGTGGGCAGCGGTGTCGGGAGAATCCGCGGCATTACGAGAGAGGCGACTGGCTGGCTGCCTGGCGCATTCTGCCGGTCTGGGAAATGGCATCGAATGTACCATCCTGAAGCTTCAATGCCAAGCGACCAAGTCGTCCATTTGGGTTTTTAAGAGAAGACAACCTACATAGTGCATGATTGGGCGGTTATGACCGAAAACGTGCGGCCAAACAAGTATAGTCAAAATTTTGCGACGGCCCAAACTAGAGCGCCGAGACATTGCCGTTCAGTGATCGAAAACTTGCACTATAAAGGGAAAAGTAGTCGACTGGCATAGGGGATGACGTGGTCTTGTCCTTGTTACTTCTGGGCGAGAACAGCGCCGAGGCCACGTTCGCAGGCGTCGGTGCGAACTTCAGCGGCTACGAACGGCTCAAAATGTGCCAAGATGGGTGAGATGATAAGTAATCTAGTGAGTGTGCGAAAGGATTGAACTTGTTGAGGAACCAAAGAAAATGATTTGTCCTGCAAAAGTTGCGTTAAGGGACGGGCAAGGTCGGCAAAATTCTTGCCGAAGCGTAGAAAATAAGAATATAGGCCACCGAAGCTCCGGACATCTATGAACAAATGTGGTACTGGCAAATTTTGACGAGAAGAATTTTGTGGGCATTAGATTGTGTACGCAATGAGCACAGCCAAAGCAAGGATTTCACGATGGCCAAAACTGCATTTTGATCAGTTAGGCTGAAGGCGTACTCTTCTGAAAACAAGCTGGCAGGCGTCTGAGGTGGCTCTAAAATCTCGATGAAGAAACGATGGCATTGTCTAGATAACAAAGACACGTGGACCATTTGTAGCTGCGAAAGGGACAGCCCGTCATCCTTTTTAACTTTCTGGGGCATTACACAAGCCAAAGGGCATCACTTTAAATTGAAAAAGTCCATCGGGTATAAAGACTGGGGTCTTTTGGAGGTCCAGGCCATCCACCGAAAGCTGCCAGCATCCTGAAGCAAGGTTTCGGTACGGGCTAGTTGGTATTCCATGGTATCAATCCTTACTTACAGCGCATACATAGACGAGGGACAAAAAAGGACGACGACGACGACAATCGCTGACTTCCAACTGATTATTATTTGGGAAACAAACACATATATACTGAGACACCAAGACAGAGAGAGAGAGAGAAAAAACATTTATTCGGACCATCGAGGTGGTTGCTCTTGAGGTCGAGTGGGTGGCGTCCTCATTCCAGGACTCCACTGGCCATGGCTGCTCGAGGTACTTGCTAGACGAGAGCTTCTTGTCCCGCCAGGGTATCGCCGGTCAGCTGTACCTCCCACCGCTCAAATGACGTGCTAGGAGTCTTTAAGTGAGACACCAAGACAAAAGCGCTCCCTACAAAGCATCAACCCGACATGACTATGCATTCAATATTCATGACCTAAGGTGAACGAGAGCGCATGTGCGACCTCAGAAAAACGAGTTCTTTGTCTGTTAATGCAATGATGGCTTGCTAACTCAGTCACCATCGGTAATCGCTGCTGCTTCAATGATAAAAAGAAACCACTATCTTAGCTAGGCATTCTAATGAATGCACCAGACTTATCATTGCGCCCCCGTGTCAACGAGAGCAGCGACAAGTGCACTGTCCACCTTAACGTCGAGTAAGTTGCGTCTAATCGACAATCTGGTCAGAGGATATTGCAGTCGAGTCATGAATGCAGCTTCATCCCCGCGAGCTGCATCGTCTAGTTTTCGGAGGAAGGCGGCCAATCGGTGATAGAGGGTGGCAGAATTTGTGGGGAGTTGATGGGCGACAAGATAACGGCGAAATTGACTGATGACCACGCGGCGATGGTGAACAACTGTACGACATGGTCGGAGCGTCATCAGCGTTGGCTTGAGGTGACGTGCGTTAAGGCTGCAAGCGGCCATGACCGGTCTCAGGGCGACGGTTATGAGCACAGGGTGCATGAGACCAAGACCACCGGCTACGGCAATATCGGGCGACATGACCAAGGATAGGATAGAAATAACTTTAATAAAGTACCGGCAAACGACGATTTAACGAGTCGTGACGCTGGCCAAGCGTCGACCCGGGGTTATACTCTACTGTGCACTAGCCCCGTTGGGCCCGTTTGTAGTGGGTCACGAGGCTTGTGCTTTTCGAGCGCACCCCGGGCCTGCTGGACGGCCCACAGTTGTGAGTCCTTGTCTGTAGACTGCAGTGCACTTTGAAGTTCTGGCGGGTAAGTCCTGGAGGTAGCTGCCGTCGGGAACCTGGCACAGTCCCACATGATGTGCCATTGGTCCGCCGGACCCGCTGCACAAACACCGCACAGCCCACTCGGATAGAGCTCTGGGTGAAGCACGTGCAGCATTGCGGGGGCGAGGAGTGACGCGGTCTGTATTTGTCTTAGGATTACGGCGTCCTCCCGACTGAGTGCCGGGTGGGGAGGCGGCATTGTCCGTCGAGCTAAGCGGTAACACTTGGTTACTTCGGCATAACTAGTCAATCTGTCCTTGGTTTCAAACCACCACACGGAACGGTCACCCTCGGGGGCGCGGAAGGTAAGCGCTCGCGCCGCCGAATGGCAATCCGGCGGCAATTAGAGCAAATGGGCCGGCCGATAGCAGTCCTTAACTCGGCCAATTTGCGAAGACGTAGAGGGAGCCTCTTGCCTTGGCCATACGAAACTGCGAAACGGTCAGTCGGGCGAGAGGAAAGGGCGGCACCAAAGAGTCCAGGCCAACATTGGATAGCTCCTGACGAACGGTAGCTTGGACTAATGGTATTGTGGTAGAGCTAGACTTACAGGCACTTGAGCACGGGGAAGCAGGAGGCGTAGCTTAACGTTCACGCCCCCTATCTTCGTCATGTGTTCCGTGGCTAGTGACAGCTGTGGCGCACACGTCTTCGCATGACAATGTTGCTGCCGTGTAGGGAAGTCAAGCGAACTGATGGGTATTGCGCCGGCTTATGGCGTTCTCAAAACACTTCCATTCCTGAATGATGGCATCGACTGCATCACAGTTCTTGGAGATTAGCAGATTGAACACATCATCTGTTATTTCTTTTAGAAAGTGTCCCACTTTTCAGGACTCGACTAAACCGTAATCTGCTTTGCGGCAAAGGTCCAGCACATGCGGCATGTAAGACAGGTAGGATGCCCTCGATGTTTGGGCACGTTCTTTTTCGCCGCGATCTTTTGGCCAAGAGACTTGAGGAACAGAGCACGCATCTGTTCCTTGCAGGTGCCCTAGCCTCCGATTTTTCCTTCGTGGTTCTGGAACCACACCCTTGCGGTCCCTTGAAAATAAAATGTAGGGTGTAAGTAATGACATCCAGTCGGTTGTCATTACTTGCACGCTCGTAGATCGCCAACCACTCTATACTGTCGACATCATCAGTGCCACAAAACGTTCCTGGGCCTCTTGGCTGGGCAGCGGCAACCGTTGACGTTGCCACTGTTGCGGTGGGAGCCGTCTTTTCTGTCATTGTAGAAAGAGGCAGGAGTCGGCCGCTGTGGAGCTGCGTTGTGTAGAGTTGGTACCCCGCAATTTCACCAAAAATGTGACGCGGCTAAGAGTGGCCAAAACAAAAGGGGATATGTAAGAGAAGCCAAGACGACGGAACAACAACCACACCTACGCTCTTTCGATCGTCGTCTTCACCCGCTTGCTGGCGCCTTCTCCAATGTGGGGGAATAGCTGGTAACGATATATTTGCTTTGGCAATAGCAATTTTGTTAAATCTGTATTAGTAAGTAATCCTTCTAGAAAACCGAAAAAAAATGCCACCGTCATTGCGAGAAGAGGTTTGCTAGCTATAAAGAGCGCCATAACGAGAAAGAAGTAGCCACGCCGCCTAGAAATTCCTGCATCATCTTGGCGTTATAGGTTTTCACAGCGACTCTTAGGTCGAGGTGATTGTTTATACGTACAACTAGACTGCATTACGTATAGTTGTACAGGAGCAAGCGAATTAACATGGATAGTTTCGAAAACCTTGTTTACTGAGGCAACGCCGCCATAGTACTAAAAACTAATTTAATATTTGTGACGTCCCCCAGTCATTCAGCATTGGGGCTCCGGTTCAAAGTTGCAAAAAAAAAAAAGTTACTTTGACCTTTATATTTTCTTGCAATAATCAACCTATTAGGGTGAAATGAAGAATAAATTTTTTTTTCAAATATTTCTACCTTCTGCACTTGCTACAAGGTCATTTTCTGTGGTAAATCACAGAAAATCTATCCGAAGTCGTGCAACCGTTGCATTGTGGGCACATTTCTGTGTTTTACAACTATTTGAATATGGAAACTGGAGTTTGCGCATGACTAAAGCTTCTGTTTAAACAGCGTTAATTGACCGTATGATAACAGACTGAATCTCTGCCTTGAGCCTCACTCAAAGACAAAACGTTTGGTTGCGAACGCAACTTCACAGTGAGTACGACAACAGATTTTACTGCAAGTATCTGTGCAATCACCCGGTTCAGCCGATTTGTGCGTGTTGTGTCCCGAATCGGCTATTCCTTGCATTGCACATTGCCCAGCAAGCTGGCATAGCACAAGGAGGAAGCACCGACATGGTATATTCACAGGCATCCGCTATACCCCTTGATTACGCTAAAAACATTCTTCGGCACGCAACTTACCACACGAAAAGCACGGAGTAGTAGCGAAGCATCGCAGCGCTCTTGTAATTTCCAAGAATCCACTCTTGTGAATACGTACTTGTTCGTTGTTGACTCGAGGAAAAGAGGTGACGTGAAGTTTAAACACTGCCAACTGCGCCCCGGAGAACATCATGCTGGCCAGAATACACCCGCGCGTCATACCTAGGTGCAACGTAGACAATGAACGGGCATGTGTCATCCTCGTGGAACCTCGCAAAAGCCAGGGGATCGAAGCGCTAACGTTCCGCGCCTAAATGCATCATGGGGACGAGGTTTTGGTGAGGCTGGCTTTCGCGTCCCCTGCGGCAACATAAAGAAATGCTTGGCGGAATGTCATCAAGGCTTTTCTAACCGACAGAACGGCTCGAATAACAACAATTCTTTTTACGCGAAAACTAAAAAAAACCGCTTTTCCGGCGTTTCTACCATCCATAGACCGGCCATGCCGCCCGCCATTAGCGCGCGCCCGCGCGCTTGTATCTTGGAGTAAACGGAGCGCCGCACCCAGTTACTTGCAATACCTCCTTGCAATACATCGTATACTTCCGCCGCATCGCGGCCCACGCAAAGGCCGCGTTTCTACCAGGAAGCTCGCGTTCGTGCATAGCGTCCGCGGCCAGCGTTTCCCGATAAACATTGCGGTTGCATACGCCCCAGTTGCCGCGAAGCGTGAGCAGTTAGGGATATCCGAATGCTGTCGGGTTCTACTCTTAAAAGGCGAAGCTTAAGCGTCCTCCATTTATTTTTATTTAGCCTGGTTTGTTGGGCTCCCCATGTATTTTTGCGTTTCTTCTTCACTTCTACACGGCACCACTACACTATTGGGCTGCTGCAAAGTGAGAAACTTTGACATTCTGCGACAGCACGGAACCTAGACTTGTGACGCCGTTAGCGAAAAGCAACTCAGCCGTCATGGCACCGTTAATTTATGTTAGTGACTCGTACTGGGATATGTTTCCGACGCTTTTTGTGGGTCCTACATTATTGTTACTAATTTCGGTAGATTTTGGGCGCGCTAGCCGCGCCTGGTTTTGGGACGCAGTTAGCAAGAAGCAGTTCGGTCGTGTGGCACAGTTAGTGCAGAATCTTAATGGGACAAGTTTGTGACGCTTTGTCTGACCCCAGGCATTATTGCATTAAATTCCGTTAATTTTTGGACAGTTGAGGCACACTCGCCGCGCCTGTCGTGACGCAGCAAAAAGCAGCTCTGCCATGGTCTCGAAGTTAGTTTGGCGTGTACCGAATCTTAGTGGGAAAAGTTTGTCACGCTTCTTGCGGCCCCGCAACAGCATATGCCTTCTTTTGGTATTCACGTGTTTCCCAAACACGGCAATGTGTCGCTTGCGCTGGCAGAATGCGCAAAAGATAAAGTGAAGGAGCTCTAACACCACAAATTTGTCATTCGAAAATTCTCTCTTTTTCAAGAACTGAAAACAGGCTTTACACCCAGGCGTTTGTCTTGAGTGCGAGAAGGAATTCTGCGAGCCTCCAGTTGGTCTGGTTGAGAGCCTTTGTGGCCACCTCGGTGTTTGCGTATCGAACTATCGCGTCGGTTGCAGCCAAGTTTTTTTTGGAAACGCGCAGTCGCCCGTGTATTTGTGCTCTCAAAGTGCAGGAATTAAGGCCCGGGAAGGGGGGAAGGCTTGGAAATCGGATGTTTTCGGGATATGTTATGTACGGCATCGTTTGGAATGAATCGGGTGCTTTCTACACCATGTATGTAAAAGCGAATCGCTTTTGTCTATGATGCCGCTCATTCACCACTTTCGCACGTTTCACCTCTATACGCATTATTCCTATAAGGTCTAAATAGCAAATTAGCCATGCTTGTCATTTGCCTTTCTTCAGCTGAAGTCATCCGGTGCAGCTTCGTATGGGAGCTACTGCTGCTTACCTGGTGCCAAAACGTTGGATGAATGCAGGAGCCCGGACCGACCATTTATGTAGAGCAAAATAAACATTTCCTCTCTTCACAAGGGATCTTGCGTCTTCTTTATGAAATTGCACAAGACGCATCTTCGATGGAGGCTCGGAGACATCGTTCGCAATTATTTTTGCTTATTAAAAAAAAAAACGATTTCGCACCAAGACCGCGCGCGGTTTTGCAGTTGAAGCGAAAAAACAAAGAAAAAACATCAACGAAAAAAAAACCAAAATCAAATGCTGTGTCGATAAGCGCCCCGATGTAATGCGTTCCAGATAGTCTTCACAACGCGTGCCCAAAACCAAAACCGGAAGTGCGATTCAGATATTAATGCCGGCGGCTGGTAGCATTACAGACGATTCGGCCGCTGGGCTGTATGTGAGTGTCCGCTCTTTTTGAATTTCTCTCTCTATGCTTCGACCTACGCGCTGGCGGCGTAGAACCAGCTCAACTGATAAGAGCAGGAATGAGCGACAGATCTACGGATGTTGGCGGCGGCGCTGCTGTCACGTGGGCTGCTACCCCCCTACTGGTACACTTTCCACATTAGTAATATTTGAGCAGCACAGTTCCTGTCCTTCCTTTAGGATATATTAAGATAAAGGCAATGCAGTAACCGCAAGTACTTTTACTGCTCGACCATTATGTGGCATCTGCCGCTAATGCAAACTCAATAGTCTTTCATGATCTGCAGACTACCCAGAGCAAATATGGAGGCTTCACAAGGTCGGGTATGTGTTAGCTACGCAAATACCCTCGGCTCCGTAAACGTGCATGGCGGACTTCCTACCTGCTGTAAGTTGCGTGTCGAAGAATGTATTTAACGTAATCAAGGGGTATAGCGAACGCCTGTGAATATTGGCCTCGAGCTCCACCACTGGAAAAGCTGGCGCCACCGTCGGCGTGACGTGCTATGAGGGATCACGAGGACAAAGCGGCCGCGTCGGCTGCTTCGGGAGCGCCGAAGCGAGCTGGAAATGAGAGTTGAGTTCCCTCGTAAGCTGCGGTCCTCATTTAGGGGCGAGATTTTCCCGCTTCGAGTGTCTCCTTTACAACGATTGAAAGCACTACAATAGGTCGTGGCTGCCTTTGAAGGCGCGCAACATGGTAGGCTACTGTTCGCTGCCGCAGTGCCGCACGTACGCAATGGAACCCGGTGTCAGCCTTATTCATACGTAGGCGCAGCACAAGAAGCTGCGTTAGCTTGGCTCGCGAAACATAAAACCGGCAAGCAGTCATCGGCTACAACTCGGGTATGCAGCAAGCACAGACGCGAGGAAGATTTGTGCTACGGCGCCGGGTCTGCAATGTTCGAAAAACGTGCACTGAGACACTCGCCCGAGTCCGCTGCCCGAATAATGTCATGACGGTTTGGTCTATGAACTTGTCGATGCTATACATACTGGCAAGTTCACTGGAGTGGAAAGGGAGCGGTAAGAAGCACATTAAAAAGAAAGCATGGCATATGGTCATGTTTGTGTTATGAAATAGTGCACTGGATTAAAAAAAAGAAGCAGTGTGAAATCGCACGCTGAGAACACCGATAAACATATAGTGCGACGCAACTCGAGAATTAATATTGAAACGTCCAATAATTTAAAAAAAGATTGAATCGTCGCGACGCCACATCACAGTCCCCGTAGGCGTCGAAGTCTCTACAATGAAATTATTTTTGAACAGCCCTGATAGCGCCCACGCAACAATGGTTGCTTGTATACTGTCAAATGCTCATATTCTGCGGCCTAAAGCTCATGGCACGGTGCGAAAACGCGCACGTGGCGAAAGCGAAACAGTGCGCGGACATGCATTCAGACGTGCAGTCGGTCGCTGCGAATCTGTGCGATCGCTGCATTGAGGCTTCACTCTATTACGCTCCATTTAGTTATACAAACATTATAAGAACATATTTCACACAGTTTGCTCTCGCCGTTTACCTACCTTTCATGCAAGAAGTCGGTTCGGGAGACTCCATCGCGGCGACCGTGCACAGTGGCGTTAATTCACTGTACGTATTCGGTAAAGAGATGGCGTCTGTAAACGATTCTGCGCTTTCAGTTTGCCCAAGATTATTATTTAGACAGTAAAAACCTTCTCTCGTTTCGGAAGTACTTACAGAAATGTCCGGGGGAGCTCCTGCGTGGTGTTTCCAGTGAGCGCTGACAGCAAAACCTATGAGGAGCGCGCCGCGTGATCCCTCATACTACACCAGCGAGGCGCTTCCGATAGATGGCGACTCCGTAACTCCTCGCCGCCAATACTTTGTCGCCGCTTCCTCCTCGTGCTATGCCATTTTGCTGGGCACTATGTTCCGTGGCAAGGAATAGCTGATTCGGGACACAATGCACACAACTCAGCAGAACAGGCTGATTCCACAGATACTGGCAGTACAATCTGTTGTCGTACTCACTGTGAAGTTGCGTTCGCAACCAAACGTCTTCTCTATGAGTGTGGATCAAGGCAGAGATTGTGCCTCTTACCATATGGTCAACTCTGCTTATAACGAAGGTTGAGCCGAGAGCAAACTCCACTTTCCATATTCAAATACTTGTAAAACGCACAAATGTTCTCACGATACAATGGTTGGACCATTTCGGATAAATTTTCTATTACCTAACATGGAAATGACATTGTAGCATCTGTAGAAGGTAGAAATATTTGAAAAATTATATTCTTCTTCATTTGGTCATAACAGGTTAATTATTGTAAGATAACATGAAGGTCAAGGTCGATGTTACTTTTTTTTCCAATTTCGAACCGGAACCCCATTGCCGAATGCCTGTCTAACGTCACAAATATCAGATTAGCTTTTCCAATTTTTTCGGCGTTGACTAAGTAAGTAAAGTTCCTGAAACTATCAATGTTCAATCGCTTGCTCTTTTAGGATGCACTGTCGTCTATGTGTACGGATAAACAATGAACGAGACCCTAGGATATGCTGCGAAAATCCATAACGCCAAGTGATGCAGGAACTTGAAGGCGACGTCGCCACTTGTTATTCCTTATGGCGCCCTTTATTGCTGATGCTGACAAACCTCTTCTCGCAGTGAGGGTGACATTTTTTGTTTTGTAGAAGGATTATTTACCAATGCAGGTTTTATCAATGTTTTATTGCGATAGAAAATATATTGTTACGAGCCCTTTCCGCACATTGGTGAAGGCACCAGCAAGGGGATGAAGAGGACGATCGAAAAAGCGCTCGTGTGGTTGTTGTTCCGCCATATCGTCATTTTCTCTCTTTATAATTTTCCCTTTTCTTTTGCAAACTCTTATGCCGTTGCATTTACGGTGGAGGTGCGGGGTACGAACTCAACACCACAGAGCTCTGCAGCGGTCGACTCCTGGCTCTTTCCGAAATAACGGAAGAGACGGCTCCGACCGGAACAGTGAGAACGTCAACAGCTGTCATTGCCGAGCCAAGAGACCCCAGCACGTTTTGCGGGACTGATGATGTCGACATTGACGAGTGTTTGGCGATCTGCAAGCGTGCAAGTAAACACAACCTATGGGATGACGCGGTCGGTCATGTTGGCCATCATCCTGTTTCATCTTCAACGGACCGCAAGGGTGTGGTTCCAGAATCACGAAGAAGAAATCGGAAGCTATGATACCTGCAAGGAAAAAAATATGTGCTCTGTTCGGCAAGTCTCTTGGTCGAAAAATCGCTGCGAAGAAGGAGCTTGCATCACGTGCCTAAACATCCACGGAATCCTACCTGTCATGCTACATGGTGTGCTTGACCATTGACGCGAAACGCGTGATGGCGGAGTCTGAAAATGTGAGACACGTCTTAAGCGGCACAGCAGATGATGCTTTCAATCCGCTATCTCCAAGAACTGCGACAAAGCAGTTATCATCAAAACCCCACAAGTCGACGTACTGCCCATCGTCGTGCGAAGATGTACCTGCTCCACCGCTGCCACTAACCGCTCGACACCTGACGAAAATTATACGGCGTCAACTTGAAGCTACGTTTGCTGCTTCCCCGTGCTCCCATGCCTGCGAGACCAGCTCGACCATGATACCACTTGTGCAAGTCATCGTTCGAGAGAAGCTATAATGTTGACTTTGACTCTTTGTGCGCCGTCGTTTGCTCCCGTTGGTCTCCCAGCTTGACATGCCCAATGCCAGAGGCACCCGCTACGTCCTCGCAATGCGGCCCAGTGGAGGACTGATGACGACCGGCCCGTTTGCATTATTGACGTCGTATTGATCATTTCTCCATCTATGGCCGTAACCGTAGCCTTGGCCTTATGCGCCCTAAGCTCATAACCGTCGCCCCGAGACTGATACCGACCGCTTCCAGTCTTACGGCGAATCAGCTCAAGCAAACGGCAATGACGTTCTCAGTCGTTCACCACCTCCACGTGGTCACCAGCGATGTTCGCCGAAGACTAGGTGGGGTGATGAAATTGAAAAATTCGCGGGCGCTGGTTGGAATCGGTTGGCGCAGCACAGGCGTAATTGGAGATCGCAGGGAGGCGCCCTCGTCCTGCAGTGGACATAAAATAGGCTGATGATGATGATGAACTGGAGAAAACAGGTGACGTGGAATTTACACACAGCCAACTGCGCCCATCGAACATTCTGCTGGCCAGAAAACACCCGCGCGTAATGCCTAGCTGCAGTGAAAAATGACTTGGCACAAAATGCGTTTCACTCTCATGGAACGTCGCAAAAGCAGGTAGACGCGCTCACGTTGGGCGCCTAAATGCGTGAGCGGGACTTGGTGTTGGCGGTGCTGGCTTTCGCGCCTTCTGCGGTCAGCTCCAGAAATGTACGACGGAATGTCAGCGCTAGGAAATGCTTTCGTAGAAGAGGCCGTAAACTTGCTAGCTTTCCAGCGTGGCCGTGACTGCAGTGCCCAGGAAAGTCGGCGTATCAGGCGTCACACATCGGTGGTGGTGCACGACATGAGATAGATGGAAGAACCGGCGGCGTTAGTCAACGCTCAATGAAAGGATGAAATAAATGCACGGTCGCTCTGGAACGCGAGCGCTGTGTATCCCAGCGCGGCCGTGGATGGATTTACACTTGACGTTCGCTGTATCCGTTCCGTGCTGAGAATGGCATGTGCGTCACGGTGTGCTAAGTACACGCACGCAGCTGTTCCTTAGGAATGTGTGTGCGCACAACGTTCAAGCCAGAACACTGCCTGGCTCCGGTAGACCCGACTGAGCAAAGCGCGACAAGGCGTCAAGGTTTCGCACCATTTTGCAGCTCTCTGGAAACCGTCTACACCTGCACACACGGGCCGCGCATGTGCCGTCTATACCCGGACAGCGCGACGGCGCCTCCCATGTTTCGTGTATTTGTCATGACAAGTATGAACAGGTCCACCCACTACACGGGAACGGCGGAGAGGGCAGGCGTTTGCATGGATGTGTGTATACATCCATGTACCACTGGCCCAGCAGATTTCGGCTTCAGTAGCTTTGCGGTATGCTTCTTGTTTCCTGCCTCCATGATACATATCATGGACAAGGAAATAAGAGGAGGGAGCATACCGCAACACGATTGAAGCCGGAATCTGCCGCGCCAACACGCGATTGCGCTTCAAAGTGCGCGGTTAGTTTTAGTGTTCCCGTATTGCAGGCAGATCCACGGTCGGGCAGCTGAACAAGCGCGCACCGAATAAAAAAAAAAAAAGAACTACTGGCATATCTAGTCTCCCTCCCAAGCTAGAACTAGCAGAACTTTCGAAGTTAATCAACAGGCGTAAGACAGCTGACATAAAGAACTATAATATGGATAGAATAGAACATGCCCTCAGGAACGGAGGAAGCCTAAAAGCAGTGAAGAAGAAACTAGGAATTGGCAAAAATCAGATGTATGCGTTAAGAGACAAAGCCGGCAATATCATTACTAATATGGATCAGATACTTCAAGTGGCTGAGGAGATCTATAGAGATTTATACAGTACCAGTGGCACCCACGACGATAATGGAAGAGAGAATAGTCTAGAGGAATTTGAAATCCCACAAGTAACGCCGGAAGAAGTAAAGAAAGCTTTGGGAGCTATGCAAAGGGGGAAGGCAGCAGAGGAGGATCAGGTAACAGCAGATTTGTTGAAGGATGGGCGCGTTTGGCAGGCATTCTCAGATCATGAACAGCAGGTTGCCATTATCCCTTAAGAGAAAAGTTTATAACAGCTGTGTCTTACCAGTACTCACGTACGGGGCAGAAACCTGAAGGCTTACGAAAAGGGTTCTACTTAAATTGAGGACGACGCAACGAGCTATGGAAAGAAGAATGATAGGCGTAACGTTAAGGGATAAGAAAAGAGCTGATTGGGTGAGAGAACAAACGCGAGTTAATGATATCTTAGTTGAAATCAAGAAAAAGAAATGGGCATGGGAGGGACACGTAATGAGGAGGGGAGATAACCAATGGTCATTAAGAGTTACGGAATGGATTCCAAGGGAAGGGAAGCGTAGCAGAGGGCGGCAGAAAGTTAGGTGGGCGGATGAGATTAAGAAGTTTGCATGGCCAGCATGGCCACAATTAGTACATGACCGGGGTAGTTGGATAGGTATGGGAGAGGCTTTTGCCCTGCAGTGGGCTTAACCAGGCTGATCATGGTATCTAGCCACGTGTTGGGCCACCACTGTGTCTCCACAGAGCCTTTGCTTGCCGAAGGTGGCTGCGTGACGTAATGCTCCCTCCTTTATTTTACTACCTCCACGATATATATAGTACATACTGTTGCGTTTCGCCTGCGACACGTGGTTTTGCCGGCGCGACTGCGGCGGGGCGGCAGACATTTTGGCCCGATCGTCGTCGCCGCAACGCTCATCGGCAGGTGTTTCCAGGCGCGACTGCGGCGATGCGACCGCAAAGGATCACCCTCGCATTCCAGTCATTGTGCCGGAACCAGGCGCTGCGAAAGCAGGGATCATCCTCTCATTACAGTCATTGTGCCCGACCGGCAGCGCTACAACAGGGTGCTACGAGATCGTGCTCGACATGGTGCTACGGCATCGCTACAACAGGGTGCTACGAGATCGTGCTCGACATGGTGCTACGGCATCGCTACAACAGGGTGCTACGAGATCGTGCTCGACATGGTGCTACGGCAGCGCTACGACAGTGTGCGTCACCATTAGCCCATTGTACATTCACGTGCTCGTCTTTTGAGGGGTTCCTTCTTGCCCTCAACTGCGAGAGTATAAAAACAGCTGCCCCGGACGCCAAAAGGAGGGCTCCGATTTCTTCTGTTGAGTAAAGTGCTCTCCCGTCTCTCTACTTCGGTCAACCTGACCGCCAACTCTTTGCGATGTTAAAATAAACAAGTTGTTTTGTTGTTACCAGTCGACTCATGCTTTGCCGGGACCTTCGGATGCTTCCAGTTGTACCCCAGGCCGCCAGGCCAACGCTACCCTTGGGGCTTGCGACCCAGGTACAACCACGGGCGTCAGCGCCGAGTTCCCAACAACCGATGCCATCGGTGGGATCAAAACATCTGGTTGGCAGCGGTGAGATCGCCTCCGACTTCAAACAACTGTCTGCCAGCGGTGAGATCGCGACAACGGAGGCCAGCAGCGAAGAGATGCAGTTGACTGTATGCTGAGCAGCTCAACGACGATCCGGGAGCAGTGCAACGAGCCCTGTGTGACGACTGGTTGCCTGCAGCGGAACGACTGCGCGGAATTCCTGCCTGCGAGGTTTGGTGAGTGCGGGACTTTCTTCTTCTGAGCTTTGCCAGGCTTTTGTTAGTGTCAGAAACAGAGCTGGTAATTGTGGTTGTCGTTGCTGCCGGGTTAGTTGCGGCAAGACAATAGTAAGCAGTAGAGAAAGCAGCATTCAGAGCAGCCATGGATTTGAAGTCGTTGCGCAAACCGAAATTGTTGGAGCTTGCAAGAGAGTTGGGTCTGGATGTCTCGGACAAACTCAGAAAACCAGAACTGATAAAGGCTATTCTTGAGTTAGAGGCTGAGGATGACGAGCTGTCGGAATGCCTTGAGACCATTGAAGAGAGGGAGAATGCAAAAAGACAGGAGCGCGAACTTAAAGAGCAAAAAGAAAAAGAAGAGCGCGAACTTAAAGAACAAAAAGAAAAACAAGAGCGTGACCGTCAACACGCTTTGGAAATGAAGCGTCTTGAGGTAGAGATGGAACGCGCTCGTAATGGAAGTCAGGCACACGGTGCAGGAGAACGCGTATTGTTCAAAATGACTGACCTGATGCGGCCGTTTAAGCTTGGAGAGGACATTGGTTTGTTCCTGGTTAACTTTGAGCGAACGTGCGAGAAGCAGGGGTTCTCTCGGGAAACGTGGCCACAGCGCTTGCTCACTTTGTTACCCGGCGAGGCGGCCGACGTAGTCGCTCGCTTGGATAGAGAGGAGGCAGAGGACTTCGACACAGTGAAATCGAGTCTTCTAAATAAGTACCGGCTGTCTGCGGAGGCGTTCCGTCGGAAGTTTCGGGAAAATGAGAAAGGCAAAAGTGAGTCTTATACAGAGTTTGCGTATAGGCTTATGTCGAACATGCAGGAGTGGCTCAAAGAAGAGAAAGCGTTTGGTGACCACGATAAAGTTCTGCAGTGTTTCGGGCTAGAACAGTTTTATAGTCGGTTACCGGAGAACGTGCGATACTGGGTCTTGGATAGGCCAGACGTTTGTACGGTGGCTAAAGCCGCTGAGCTAGCCGAGGAGTTTGTGACGCGTCGGGCTCGCGGAGCTAAGGACGGTCAAAAGGGTGAATTTGGCTCGAAGTTTGAAAGGCCGAAGTTCACACCCATGAGAGCAAAGGGGAACACGCGTAGTGCGGATGCGAGTGGAAGCAGTGCGACCGAACCTAAGGAGACGGCGGCAGCCGAAGCCGAACGCAGAAAGCGGTTCGAGATGAGGCAAGCGCGCGTTTGTTATACGTGCCAGAAGCCGGGTCACTTTTCGGCGCAGTGTCCGGAAACAACACCAAAAGTTGTGTTTTTTTCAATAGGCAGCACTGACGAGAACATGAAGCTTCTCGAGCCTTACATGCGAGACCTCCTCGTGAACGGGAAAGAGTGCCGAGTGCTTCGCGATTCCGCAGCTACGATGGATGTAGTTCACCCGTCTTACGTAGAACCCCATATGTTCACGGGCGAGTGCGCATGGATCAAGCAAGCCGTGGAAGCTCATAGCGTGTGTCTGCCGGTAGCAAAAGTGCTTATTGAAGGACCTTTCGGAGCGCTTGAGACGGAGGCGGCAGTGTCATCTATGCTGCCACCCCAGTACCCGTACCTATTTTCAAACAGGTCCGATCACCTCCTGCGCGAGAAGGGGCTTTTGTTTGGTGAAGCTAGTGTTCAGGCCTTAACCAGATCGAAGGTTCGGGAGCTCGCTGCAAAGGCGGTAGTTGCGGGGCCGACGTTATCAAACAACGAAAAAGGGTCAGAGGCGCAGCAAGCTGATATTCAGAGCACGCCCGAACTGAATAAACTTGAGTCTGTAACGTTAAAGGCGCCAGATACTGGAGAGGAAACGCCCGACACGGGAAAGTTAGAAGAGCTATCTACTGATTTGCTCATCGCGCCTACGTCAGACGGACTTGATAGGTTGCTAAAAGTCAGCCGGACGGCTTTGATAGCCGAGCAAAAAAAGGATGGCAGCCTGGAAAACGTGCGCTGCAATGTCAAAGAAGGTATCGCCAGGAAAACTGCGCGTTTTGTGGAAAGAGGTGGAGTCCTGTACCGGAAGTATCTAGACCGCAGAGGAGTGGAGTTCGATCAGCTGATCGTGCCTCAATGCTATCGTCAGGATCTGTTGCGCTTGTCACACGGGGGTTCGTGGTCCGGACACCTTGGAGTTAAGAAAACTAAGGACCGTCTCTTGCAAGAGTACTATTGGCCAGGGTGTTTTCGGGACGCAGACCATTTCGTGAGGACATGTGACACTTGTCAGCGGGTGGGCAAACCAGGGGACAAATCGAGGGCGCCGTTGAAATTGGTACCTATCATTACGGAGCCTTTTAGACGGCTCGTTATTGATACTGTGGGACCTCTGCCGGTAACCGCCACGGGGTACAGACACATTTTGACTGTGATCTGCCCAGCGACAAAGTTCCCTGAAGCAGTGCCGCTTAAAGAACTCAGCTCAGTTGAGATAGTTAATGCACTACTGTCCATATTTGCGCGAGTTGGTTTCCCTGCGGAAATCCAATCAGATCAGGGCACAGTGTTTACTAGCGCTTTGACGACAACTTTTCTCGAAAGGTGTGGGGTAAAGCTGTTACACAGCTCAGTGTACCACCCACAGTCGAATTCCGTTGAGAAGCTCCACTCCGTCATGAAGCGCGTGTTGAGAGCGTTGTGTTTTGTACATCGAACTGACTGGGAGCTGTGTCTGCCTGGGGTGATGTTTGCTTTAAGGACCGCGCCGCATGCAGCTACGGGGTTTTCGCCAGCTGAACTGGTGTACGGTCGCTCGCTTAGGTCTCCGCTTCGCATGCTTCGAGAATCATGGGAAGGCAGGGGCGACGACCCAGTCGTGGTGGAGTACGTACTTAAGCTCCTCGAACGCTTAAGAAGGGCACAGGAGTTGTCAGGTGAAGCAATGACAAAGGCCCAGCAGAGGGCCAAGGTTTATTATGATCGGACAGCCAGGGCCCGTCGTTTTGAGGTGGGCGATGAGGTCATGATATTGCGCACATCGCTAAACAACAAACTAGACGTGCAGTGGGAGGGCCCAGCACGAATTGTTCAGAAACTGTCGGACGTTAACTACGTGGTAAGTCTGCCAGGAAAGCGGAAAGCACAGCAAGTTTACCACTGTAATCTGCTCAAACCTTATAGACAAAGGGAAGCAGTGGTGTGCATGATGGTAAACGTTCCTGAAGAGCTTCCGGTCGAGCTTCCGGGACTAGGCTCAGTGACGAACAGGGAAGACACCGGTCAAGTCATTAGTGACCTTATCAGTAAAGCACCGCTGTCGCCCGAGCAGAAAACCGAACTACACCAGCTATTACAAGAGTTTCAAGGTCTGTTCTCTGAGAGGCCGGGTAGGACTTCTGTACTTACTCATGATATAGAACTTACCTCCCCAGAGCCAGTACGATCCAAGGCGTATCGGGTGTCACCCCGCCAGAGCGATATTATGGAGGCTGAGGTAAAGAAAATGCTACAGCTCGGTGTTATTGAGGCAGGTGAGAGTGATTATACCTCCCCTTTGATTTTAGTTGAGGTACCGGGCAAGGAACCTCGTCCTTGCGTCGACTACCGCAGGCTTAATTCCATCACTAAGGATCAAATTTATCCGATCCCTAACATCGAGGAGCGCCTTGAGAAAGTTAGTAGCGCTCAGTTTATTTCCACCCTAGATCTTGTCAGGGGTTATTGGCAGGTTCCACTTACAGAAGAGGCTAGTAGGTATGCGGCGTTCATTTCACCAATGGGAACATTCCGTCCTAAAGTGTTGAGTTTTGGTTTGAAGAACGCGCCATACTGTTTTTCAAGTCTCATGGATAAAGTGTTGCGGGGACAGCAAGAATTCGCTTTACCGTATCTAGACGACGTAGCGATATTCTCCGCATCCTGGTCTGAGCATATGACACACTTGCGGGCAGTGCTAACCCGCCTGCGCGAAGCAGGCTTGACAGTAAAGGCTCCTAAGTGCCAGTTAGCACAGGCCGAGGTTGTCTACCTCGGTCACGTGATTGGTCAGGGTCGTCGCCGCCCCTCTGAAATAAAAGTGGCCGCTGTGCGAGACTTTCCGCAACCGCGCACCAAGACCGATATTCGGTCGTTCTTGGGTGTCGCCGGCTACTATCAGAGGTACATCCCTAGGTACTCTGATATCGCGGCTCCCCTGACGGATGCTCTAAGAAAGACAGAGCCTCAAACAGTCGTCTGGGACGAGACAAAAGAAAGAGCTTTTAGCGCCCTAAAGAGTGCCCTAACAAACCAGCCTGTGCTACGATCGCCAGACTATACAAAAGGGTTCATTGTTCAGTGCGATGCTAGTGAGCGAGGCATGGGCGTTGTACTGTGCCAACGGGAAAATGGAGAAGTAGAACACCCCGTCCTGTATGCTAGTCGTAAGCTGACCAGTCGTGAGCAGGCGTATAGCGCCACCGAGAAAGAGTGTGCGTGTCTCGTGTGGGCCGTTCAGAAATTGTCATGCTATCTAGCCGGCTCGAGGTTTATCATTGAGACGGATCACTGCCCTCTCCAATGGCTGCAGACCATCTCTCCCAAAAATGGCCGCCTCCTGCGCTGGAGCCTCGCTTTACAACAATATTCCTTTGAGGTGCGTTACAAAAAGGGGAGTCTCAACGGTAACGCCGATGGCTTAAGTCGAAGCCCCTAACGTAGGAATCAGCCTCAAAATTGTTTGTTACTGATGTTTTTCTTCCTGAGGCAGGATTTTTTTTTAACATATTGCTTTTGTTTAGTGTTTCAAAGTGATGATATGCTTTCTAGTGCAATTTTTCAATTTGTGGACGCGTTCTGAGTGATGCTAGACTACTGTAAGGAACTAGGCAGTGGTATAAAAAGGGGGAAGAGCCTGGCAGGGCTTAGTGAGGGTTGTGCCGTGCTTGCTGACTGAGCGGTTGAGTTTCAGCGTAGTTCTAACGCTTGCCGGGAACGAGAACAAAAATGTGAACTCTCCCGAAGTCACTTTGCAGTGTCCCGTGCGAACCTGAACTAGAGAACGAGGCCTTCTCTGTGCGCTGCGCTCAAGAAACGTCGAGGGACGCCCGACTTCGGTTATGAGCATCATCGAGCGACATCCCTCCGGACAGCGGATGCAGTCCCCTGTCCATCGGGATCTCCTTCCCCCGGCGGGGCGGTCTGTTGCGTTTCGCCTGCGACACGTGGTTTTGCCGGCGCGACTGCGGCGGGGCGGCAGACATTTTGGCCCGATCGTCGTCGCCGCAACGCTCATCGGCAGGTGTTTCCAGGCGCGACTGCGGCGATGCGACCGCAAAGGATCACCCTCGCATTCCAGTCATTGTGCCGGAACCAGGCGCTGCGAAAGCAGGGATCATCCTCTCATTACAGTCATTGTGCCCGACCGGCAGCGCTACAACAGGGTGCTACGAGATCGTGCACGACATGGTGCTACGGCATCGCTACAACAGGGTGCTACGAGATCGTGCTCGACATGGTGCTACGGCATCGCTACAACAGGGTGCTACGAGATCGTGCTCGACATGGTGCTACGGCAGCGCTACGACAGTGTGCGTCACCATTAGCCCATTGTACATTCACGTGCTCGTCTTTTGAGGGGTTCCTTCTTGCCCTCAACTGCGAGAGTATAAAAACAGCTGCCCCGGACGCCAAAAGGAGGGCTCCGATTTCTTCTGTTGAGTAAAGTGCTCTCCCGTCTCTCTACTTCGGTCAACCTGACCGCCAACTCTTTGCGATGTTAAAATAAACAAGTTGTTTTGTTGTTACCAGTCGACTCATGCTTTGCCGGGACCTTCGGATGCTTCCAGTTGTACCCCAGGCCGCCAGGCCAACGCTACCCTTGGGGCTTGCGACCCAGGTACAACCACGGGCGTCAGCGCCGAGTTCCCAACAACCGATGCCATCGGTGGGATCAAAACAATACATACATACATACATACATACATACATACATACATACATACATACATACATACATACACACACACACACACACACACACACACACACACACACACACACACACACACATATATATATATATCGTGGAGGTAGTAAAATAAAGGAGGGAGCATTATTTGCGCAGCCACCTATATATATATATATATATATATATATATATATATATATATATATATATATACCTGATGTGTTTAGAAAAAGATTATTTAAACAAGGGACGATACGAACACTGAGTCACAAGCACGGCACAATTCCAACAGGACGATGTCATATATACAAGAAACGAAGGATTGCATTCTTGGCACGGTCACGACGCAATCTCCGAGTCCGCACTCACTACCATATAACACAGACCCATGGTAATGTACAGTTAAACGTAACCTAATTGTCACATGCATAAAATTACGTTCAATATACGCAATGCACAGGTTGAGTGGTTCTACGCTTATGTAGCTACCTATGCTGACACGGCAAACGCATACCCGATCTTGTGAAGCCTCCATTTTTGCTCTGGGTGGGCTGCAGATTAGAAAAGTGTGTCGAGTTAGCATTAACGGTAGCCACAACATAAAGGTACAGCAATAACGTACTTGTGCTTACTACAAAACTTCAAACCTAACATATGCGAAGGAAAGGTTCCGAACGGTGCTGCTCAAATATTACCAAGGGGAAAGTGTACTAGGAGTCGGCTGTGCATTCAGGGACGGCACCCGCCATGCATTGCCGTGAAGTGGAAAGTGTGGAAACGTCCGGCACTTGGATGAAAACTAACGCGACAGCAGCGACGCCGCCAACATCCGTCTATCCGTCGCTCATACCTGCTGTTGTCAATTGCGCTGGTTGTACGCCGCTAGCGCGTTCGTCTAAGTTTGTGTTGTTTGTTATTTTTTAATATTGTATGTAGTTCAAACAATGCATTGTTTAAAAATGAAGGTTTGATTTTCTCTGAGGTATTCCAGTTTGAATTACACACAGCGGATGTCAGCGCAATATAGAAAGCTGAATGCGGCTGTATAAATACTTTATTTTTGCATTTATTTTAATTAGTCAACTTTGATGTAACCCAATTAGCCAAAACTTATGATCATTGTATATCTAAACTTATGTAATTAAGAATAGTTGTACTTTTAATTTGTATTACTCATATTACCTAAATAATTGAGTAATTAGGTAACTAATCATTCTGTGGTTAATTACTTTTGCCATATCCTAAATTTTGTTGATCCTGTGACATTTAGAAATAAAGTAGTTACACTCTTTACATAATATTCATCTATTGTTTGAATCACGTCTGCATACGAAGGAGTAAGTTTTCATTGATACATTTTTTCGTATGTGACATGCAATTGTAAGAACTGCATGTACTAAGAATGTTCCACAGTTGTTCTCTGTGCATTTCGAAAAAGTTTTCTTACTTATCCTGGTTCAACCAGGATCCGTTAGATCATTAACAAAGCAAGGCCATTAAAATGGAAGGATTCCTTTCACGCGAATCTCTCTCTTTGTAATCATACGCCATTAAACGACGCGTCGATCCGCATGCTAACATTCACGGAGCACCACTTGGACAACTTATGAAGCATGAACAGGAATAGCTTTGGAATAGAATGGTTACATTATCACAGCACAGTACTCTACAGGCGCAAAAATAAAACCACTGAATGTCCGAAGATAACAATTTACTTGGCGCGAAATAGACATCGCAGAGACTTTAATGAACAGTCGTTTTTCAAATAATCTATGATCAAATCATTTTATAGATACACTTCACAACAAACTTTGCCAGATAGCAGGTATAAAATGTAAGCAAACGCTTCCACGAAGTAGAAAATTATTAACGCGAAAGTATTATATGATGTATTTCATGAAAATCCAGTGGTGGCGGGAGAAACACATGGTACCAGAAATGGCCGACCGAGCAAGGATAAAGAAAACGTCCGACAGAGCCCACGTCCTATGGGAATTGATGTTATGCGAAGCAGTGTGCGGAGAGCCTACTAAGTTAACGAAACGACAATGAGAGCGCCAAGACGTAGGCGGCTGTTTCAAGACCTATGACACACATGTCATTGTATTCATGTCATGACCTATCATTTGCGTTCGTCATACCCTCTTGTCATACTATGTCAATTTTTGTACATAACCAACCGTCAATAAATTCTCCGATTGACGTCAAATTTCTGGGTGTCCTACACGACCCGGAATCGTGTCTCGCTTACATGCAAAAGCTCAAGCAGCAATTTTGATGCAGTATACGGGTCACCGTCGTCATCGTCTTCTATCGCGGGCTTACGATGCTTCAATACGAAATGGCACCGCTGCGCTCCGCGTATCCGTTTCTTGGCCAATCCGCCATAGGAACCACCTACGTGACAGGACACAACAACATCGACAACAACAACAACAACAGCCTCTCGAAGCCAAATCACGAGTGCAAAAAACGAGGTGTACCACCTCCATGATGTCTCTAAAGGAACGCCGGTCCAGCTTACAACGTACACGACCACATGCGGATGAATATCTAAGCGAAAACATTTCAACAAAGGACTAAAATACTTTCGAATTACCACACGTAAGAAGTCTTAAGTGCCTCTGCCAAATTTTATTTTACTGATTCCTTGTTTCTGCCACTCATGAATCACGCATACCTTGCGTGTAAATTAAACCACTAAGAGGAATACAAGTTATCGCCGTTACAAAAGAACGCTGGTTGTAAACGCTTGTTGTGACTCTTAAACAAAAGACGTACCTAACTGTGGCCGAGTGATCAGGAATATTCCTTTATATGAATACCGCCACATTTCTTATTTTCGTCTTGTCACCGAAAACACTTTAGTGGTCTGCTAGCTTGGAAGTAAACATTGTTTTTTTGGCACTGCTATTTCCCAGGCACACAGCATGCTCTTATAACAACAATTATGAACTGCGATCACTAACATACACTAATCCGCTGCGCTTGAATAACTTTAAGGAAACAGGATTGATGTTTTTCACTTTTCTAAGAAGTGAGTAAAAGACAATTGCCTCTAACTCAGGGCTGCCTTGAATTCTGTGCTGCTCTATTTCAGTTTCTCAGTCAAATGAGAGGTGCATTTGTAAGGAGCACTGCCTTGTATCATAGAGTGCGTTTGTAGTGTTGCCTCATAGCTTGTGCTTGCGAAAGTGCGAATGTGTACCGTGTTTGCATTGCGCAGGTTCAACTGCTCTTGTTCCTGTTCGGAGTCCCCAGATCAGTAGTTCCTCAGTCGTAATCTGCAATAAGAAAAGCCATTACCACCATGGGGAACGATGTTTATTCAATTAGTTTTGAGATTACATGACTGAGAACAAGCTTTATTCTTGACGGCACTCGCGCTGGCGGCGCTGGTCCGCCACCGTCTTGCCGCTTCTGCTGCTACCACTGCAATGTGAATCCACTGCTGTTTATAACGAATCGGACACAACTGTAGCTCTGCCGCAATCTCGTGGTGGAAGCTGTGGGCCCGTGCAGCCCACGAAACCCTGCCGTGCCATTGCTGATCCCGACAAAGTATCGTTGCAAGTGTCTGCGCACATGCCATTTTCCACCTTCTATTGCTATGTGGGGACACTGAACTAAATCCTGGACCTGGATCTAACACCCGCTCAGGCAGTACAGATTCGCGCAAAGAATTGCTTGAGGCATTGGGCGAGTTAAAAGATGGGCAAACAACCCTTCTAAACGAGATGAAATCAATTCACACAAGACTGGCTCAGCAAGAGAAAGCGTTTAAGGAGATAAAATCAAGACTAACAAAAATTGAAGAAGAATGCGCCTCACTAGAGCCCCTTAAAGCCCATGGGTTAGCGACGTCCGGTTCCTCGCCCAAGAAAACGCAAACAATCTGTCAGACCTTGTACATAGGCTAGACGACAGCGAAGACAGGGCCCGTCGTTCCAATCTCGTATTCTTTGGTGTGAAGGATACTGACCGCGAAACCTGGGCCGAATCCGAGAATCTCATAATATATATTTGCAAATCCGAGCTAAATCTCACAATGCAACCTATGGAAATAGAACGGGCCCACGGGCTTGGTAATTTCAATACTGAGAAGCACAGGCATATTATTGTCAAATTCGCACACTTCAAAACCAAGGAACTGGGTCTTTCAAACGCAAAACTCTTTAAGGGTACACTTCACAGCGTATCCGAAGACTACTCCCGTAACACTTGCATTGCCCGTAAAAACCTCATAGCTTACGCTAAAAGCCAACGAAAAAAGTTTACCCTTCCACACGAAAGGATGGTAATCGGTACCATCACGTACACGTTCGATCACGCATCGCAATCAGTGTTACCTCGAACGCCATAGCTATCATCCAAACAGACCCCAAAAAACACTCCCAACTCGCTCTCAGTCCTTTACACTAACATTAGAAGCCCCCTGCCTAAACGCGATGCTCTATCTAGCCTACTCAACACCACAGAGAGCAATGTAGTCGTACTAACAGAAACATGGTTAAATGAACATAACGGATAGCGAAGTACAGACCGCATTCCGCAACTGTGATGTCTTCCGCTGCGACCGCATCGGTAAACGCGGCGGTGGCGTTCTAATAGCCACACACTGCAGCCTGAAATTTCATGTTATGCCGATTGACTCTGCCATCGAAATATTATTCATCTGTTCTAAAGCCTCATTTCCGCCGACAGTAATCTGCGCTTGCTATCGTGCTCCAGACTGTGATGCTTCGTTTATTCCTTCCTTCCACAACGCCCTTCTTATGATAACTTCAGAACTTCCACGCGCTTGTCTCTTTGCCCTAGGTGACTTCAACTTTCCCCAAATTAATTAGCAGAACCCATCTGACACGACTAATTCTTGTGCACGCTATTTCTTCTATACTTGTCCCACTTTTAGTCTGACCCAGCTGGTCACCAGCCCAACAAGGCAGAGTGCTCAATCATCGAACATATTAGACCTAATACTAACATCACATACAGGAAACTTGATATCACTCTTGAATCTGCCGGGAATCAGTGACCACTCAGTAATACACGCCACGTTTTTCAACCACTTACTGCACCCCAGAAAAACTAAAACAATCACATTTTATGACAAAGGAGACTATGAAAGCATCAACAGTGAACTTGATGCGTTCCGAACCTGGTTTCTAACCAATTTTCATTATCGCACTCCTGAAACCAATTGGGTACTATTCAAAAACAACATGCACACTCTAATTGACAAATTTATACCTGCCATAACCGTAACCGAGCGTCATGAATCACCTTGGTTCAATTCCGTGCTAAAACGCATGAATAACAAAAAAGAAAAGACTTTTCCGAGCCGCCAAAAAAACCAATAACCCCACCACGTGGCAAAATTATTACGAAGCAGAAAGATCCTATAACCTACAAGTATACGAAACTAAACACTCACTTTTTCTTCTACTCTACCCGACATGATTCGTACAAACCCACGGCAATTCTGGAAATGTATCAATCCCAACCCCATCAGAAATATAACATTGTGTGACGATGATAATAATCCAATTGAAGATCATGACGTTGCGGAAGTTTTGAATTTATCATTCAGCTCAGTTTTCACTCACGAACCGGATAACATATTACCCGATTTCCCTTCCTTTAACTTTCCACCTATGCCGGGCTTCAGTTCCGAACCTGATGTTATTGTCAAAATAAACGACTCTTTGAAATTAACCGCCTCAGCTGGTGTTGACAGAATTAATACTAAAGTGTTAAAAAATACAAAACAAGCAACTAGCACCATATTGTCTCATATCTTTCAGCAATCCCTTTCATCAGCCATTATACCGCATGACTGGAAAATAGGCAAAGTCATCCCAGTCCCCAAAAAAGAGCCTTCATCGTCTCGCCATAATTATCGACCAATATCTAGCACGTGTATCAATTCTAAACTAATGGAACATATATTTTTCTCTCAAATTATAAAATTTCTAGCTTCCGTCAACTTCTTCCATCCTAACCAGTATGGCTTTTTCAAAGGTTTATCTTGCGAAACACAGTTAGCCCTCTTTATTAACGACCTCTTTATAACGAACTTTGTAAAAAGCTTTTTACAAAGTTCCTCACAAACGACTATTCCTAAAACTTTCTCGTCTCAATCTTAACGAACACGTTTTTAATTGGATATGCAGCTTTCTCACTAATCGGCAGCAGTTTGTCGTTGCTAATAAATGTTCATCTTCTTATTCCTCTGTTATATCTGGGGTACCTCAGGGCACCGTCTTAGGCCCCCTTCTCTTTCTCACATATATTAATGATTTGCCTGCTAACATATGTTCTAACATTAGCATATTCGCTGATGATTGCGTTATCTACCGGCCTATTACTAACACCGATGACAATTTCTTTCTTCAGTCTGACATTCAGCACGTGCTAACCTGGTGTAACTCATGGCTAATGTCCTTAAATGTGAAAAAACATCTCTGCTATCATTTTTAGACATTACAGGGGCCTATGACAACGTAGACCTCAACATGTTGTGGGATATTCTGAAAGGGGAAGGCTTAGGTGACGATTATCTACAGCTTTTGAGAGAGATTTACCTAGAAAATACCGTTTGAGTTGAATGGGAAGGGAAGAGAAGCGAGGAGCAAGTTCATATCAACAAGAGACTAAGACAGGGGTGCCCTTTATCCCTGCTGCTCTTTATGATGTACATGGTGAGGATGGAGCGCGAGCTCGAAGGAAGTAATATCGGGTTTAATCTTTCATACAAACAGACGGGTACAGTAGTGGAAGAGCAGCTCCCAGGTTTATTTTATGTGGATGACATTGTGTTGCTAGCTAAAAAGCAAAGTGATTTGCAACGTCTGGCTAATATCTGTGTACAGGAAGGCAACAATTTAGATTTTAAATTTAGTGTTAGAAAATCAGGTGTTATGGTATTCAATGAAAACAGTGAACAGACAGTGGAGATACAGGGCCAGGAAATACCTCGGGTAACAGAATATAAATACCTTGGCATATGGATAAACGAGGACAATAGATATATGGAAACACAGGAAAAAACAACAGTGAAGAGGAAGAGAAATGCAGCCATAATGAAGCACACAGGGCTATGGGGATACAATAGGTACGAGGTCCTCAGAGGTATGTGGAAAGGTGTAATGGTTCCAGGACTTACTTTTGGAAATGCGGTTGTTTGCTTTAAATCAGGGGTACAATCAGGACTCGATGGGAACCAAAGATCAGTGGGTCGCCTCGCATTGGGCACTCACGGGAAGACTACAAATGAAGCTGTGCAAGGTGATATGGGCTGGACTAGTTTTGAAGTGAGGGAAGCTCGCAGTAAAATTGAGTATGGAGAACGCCTGAGGAATATGGAAGAAAGTAAATGGGCTGGGAGAGTGTTCAGGTATCTGTACAGAAAAAACATTGATTCACAGTGGAGGAAAAGAACTAGGAAGCTTACCAGCAAGTATGTTGCCTGTAGGGTGGGCACCACAGCAATAAAGACGGTCAAGCGAAAAGTCAGAGAGGCTGAAATAATCTCATAGGTGGCGGCAATGGAAAATAAACCTGCCATGAGTAACTACTTAAGAGGAAAAAACGAAATCAGGAAAGAAACAATTTATGATAACTCAAAGGGAAGCTCATTACTTTTCGAAGCGAGATCGGGATGCCTTAGAACACGCACCTATAAAGCGAGATATAAGAAGGAACAGGAAGCATGTGCTTGCTGCGGTAAAGCTAGGGAAATTATGGAGCATGTTTTATTAGAATGTGAAGACGTCTACCCAGCGGTCGATTTAGGCATCACTGGCCTCCTTGAAGCCATTGGGTTCAGCGGGAGCAGTGGAAAAGTAAACATGTCCGCAATAGGCATTAGTAAAAGGCGATTGGAGGATTGGTGGACGAAAAGTAGGGAAGCGACAAAAAACGGAGACGTACAGAGAGAGAGAGAGAGAGAGAGGAAAGGGGAAAGGCAGGGAGGTTAACCAGAGAAAAAGATCCGGTTGGCTACCCTACACTGGGGAGAGAGGGGAGGGGGAGGTAAAGTGGTAACAAAGTAGAGATAAGGAAAGGAAGGAGCGTAGACACACAATCACAATCGGTCACTGGCACCGAATACTGTCATCGCACAGCACAGTGACACTTGCCGCACTATCAACATCTGTTCAGGCTACAGCCGCCTGTCCAATTCTGTCGCCCTCAAAAACCGCAACAGTGCCTTCGTCGCCCTCTGCTGCGATGGCTTGTGATGGCGGTATCTTAAAATAAGTGTGAGAGGTCTTTGGTCAAAGCGCGCTATCGCGGTTGCGAGTGATTGTCTCTGTAAATTATATCGAGGACAGTCACAAAGAAGGTGTTGAAAAGTCTCCTCGTTACCACAGTCCTCACACGTGGCGTCGTCGGCCCAGCCAATTCGGTAAGCGAAAGACTTGGTGAAAGCCACCCCTAGCCATAGTCGACAAAGCAGGGTAGCTTCGCGACGGCAGAGTCCAGCTGGAATACAAAGGCGTTGAGGGTAGTCAAGATTGTGGAGTCGGTAGTCGTGAAAACTTCCAGCGTTCCACAAGGAGAACGTGATGTCACGGCTGATCATTCGAAGTTTTCGAGCGGCATCTGTCCTTGATAACGGTATCGGCTCCTCTTCGTCCCCTTGAAGAGCCGACCGAGCAGCGTTGTCAGCGTGTTCGTTCCCTATGACTCCGCAGTGACTTGGAAGCCACTGAAATGTCACGTGGTGTCCTTTCTCAGTTAAGGTATGAATGAGTTCTCTAATCTCAAATACCAGTTGGTCGTGTGGTCCGCGCCGCAGGGCCGATAGCAAAGATTGCAGTGCAGCCTTCGAGTCACTGAATATTGACCATCTTCGAGGTTGTTCTTGGCCGACGAGACGAAGTGCAGCGCGAAGGGCTGCAAGTTCCGCGGCCATCGGTGTCGTTGGGTGACATGTCTTGAAACTGATGGTGGTGACTTTCGCTGGGAAGACCACGGCTCCAGAGGAACACTGGAGAGTTGCCGATCCATCAGTATAAATATGTACGTGTTCGGCGTACCTCTCGTGCAAAAGGAGCAGCGTTAGTTGTTCAAGAGCAGGTGATAACAGCTCAGATTTTTTCCTGATTCCTGGTATGGTGAGGTGCACTGCGGGTCGAGCCAAACACCATGGAGGAATCGATGGCTTAGTTGCGGGGGTGAAGCCTGACGGGAGGCAGGTGTAATACTCCGAAATCGTAGTACAAAATGCTGCCTGCGGCCTTTCTGACGGTAGCGTTGCCAGATGGTGGGAACAGGCACGGGCAACGTGCCTAATGTGCACTCTCAACACTTCTACCGCAATGTGTGTTTGCATAGGTTGGTCCCGAGCAATCGCAATAATCGCTGCTATCGATGTGCATTTTGGCAAACCAATACAAACCCTGAGAGCCCGAGCTTGAATAGCCTGTAGAGCACGAAGATTTGTCTGGCAGGTGTTGGTCAGTACGGGCAAACTGTATCTCAAGAAGCCCAGAAAAAGAGCCCTGTACAATTCTAACATTGCATGCACTGACATTCCCCAAGTCTTTCCTCCCATAAACTTGAAAAGTTGGGAGATTGCTGTCAGACGCTTTTTCAAGTAGGTCACGTGCGGGCTCCATGAGAGATCTCTATCAGTGATTATGCCAAGAAATTTGTGAGTCTTCTCATAAGAAATTATCTGGCCATTTATTGATATGGCGTAGGGTGTCATTGGTTTGCGAGTGAACGCCATCAGTGCACATTTGTCTGACGAGATTGCAAGACCTTGGTTGCGGAGGTATATAGCTATTAGAGTAGCAGCTTTTTGAAGTCTTGCACGTATCTGAGGACGTGTCACACCTGAGGTCCATATACATATGTCGTCGGCGTACATTGATATCTTGATCGCTGCTGGCAGATGATCAACGAGACCAATGAGTGTGAGGTTGAATAGGGTAGGGTTTAGTACACCGCCTTGAGGAACACCTCGGTACGTGTAGTGTAGTGCGGTTTTACCATCACCGGTACAGAAAAAGAACGATCTCATAAAAAGGTAATGAGAGATCCATTGGAAAACTCGACCACCTAGACCAACCATCTCAAGAGCATCGAGGATAGCCTCGTGAGATACGTTATCGTATGCCCCCTTGACATCCAAGAACAAAGCTGCACATAATCTTTTGCATGACTTTTGAAGCTGGACGTAAGCAGCGAGATCAACAACACTGTCTACTGAAGAGCGATCTCGACGAAAATCAGCCATGCAATTCGGTAACATGTTGTAGTGCTACAGGTACCACTACAAGCGGGCAAGGATCATCTTTTCCATTATCTTTCCCACACAGCTGGCCAGCGCTATTGGGCGGTATGAGGTGGGTTCAAGTGGGGACTTGCCTTGCTTCAGGAGAGGGACCAAGCGGTTTATCTTCCATTCTTCGGGAACCATGCCATCCTGCCAAGATAAGTTGTAGAGATGTAACAGTTCTCTCCGTGCGCCATCACTCAGGTTGTTCAAGGCGCGGTAGGATATTCCATCTGGTCCCGCGGATGAAGAAGGCCTGCATAGAGCAAGAGCCGCTTCTAGTTCCTCCATTATGAAAGGAAGATCCATGCGGCCGTCACGTGAAACAGGGATGCGACTGGGGGCTCGAAAGCCTGGACCGGTTGCTTGGCCAGCGATCCTTGCACAGAAGTCTTCTGCATCATCAGCCTCTAGCCGCCCCTGGAAGAGCGCCAGCGCTTTGAATGGGAAGCGTTGTTCAGGGAAGGAACGTAGACCACGTATGGTTCTCCAGATGTGGGAAAGTGGCTTTCGGGGGTCTAGTGACTGGCAAAATCTTGCCCAACGTCGAGATGCCAATCTATCCATGCGACGTTGAAGTTTCTTTTGTAGTCGTCTGGCTGTCCTAAGGTCTTCGATGGATTTTGTACGCCGGTAACGCCGCTCCGCACGACGACGGAGTGCACGAAGTCGCTCCAACTCTATATCCAATTCCGTGTGCTTCGACGAAACCGTGACCGTGCGCGCGGCATGTAGCATTGCAGACTTGATTGCTTCCTCTAATCCAGAGGACAAGCCCTCTCGACAAGCATGCTCCATGGTGGAAGTAAAAGTGGTCCAGTCAATTAATCGAATGGTGTTCCGTGGGGTGGGACTGGACATTCCTTTGATGACAAGGTATGTGGGAATATGATCACTCCCGTGTGTCTCGATTTCCGAAAACCATTTAACATATCTTGTGAAACTGCTGGAGACGAAAGCTAGGTCAAGACAGCTGCCATAATTCACGCCTCGTATAAACGTTGGGCTGCCGTCATTCAGGAGTGAAAGGCCGTGGTTACAGGCGAAGTTTGCAAGTCTTTGCCCTCTTGCATTTGTTCTTGCGCTTCCCCATGCTATATGGTGCGCATTAAAATCTTCGATAATGACATATGGGGCAGGGCACACAGACAAGACGTTCGTTAATCGTTTGGGATCAAAAATACTTGAAGGCGATATATAAACGCCAACAAGTGTAAACATGAGTTTGCCCTTTTTAATTATTAGGCAAACGTATTAATTTTTATCATGAGGCGGAATCGGCTGGCGAACATATGTCAGTTCTTGACGAAGAAAAACGATGACTTTGCTGCATGCATTAGTTGTTGCGGATATAACAGCTTCGTATCCCGATAATCTGACTGGTTTTGACACATTAGGCTCACACATGACAATGACTGGGAACAAATTAGTACTGACGAAAATCCGAAAGGCGTGATTTTAGTCCTCTTGCGTCCCATTGTATGGTTGACGCTGCCTTGACTTCCTCTCGAAACGATGGGCGATGGCTGGCCATGTGTCTATTCGAGGCACTCAAGCACTGGGTTTAAGGCGTCCAGTACTTTCAGTGCATTTTGAGCAGACGTAGTTCCAAGGTTCGACAGAATCACTCGAATGGCATCTATGAAGGGACGCAGCATTGAAAGGACTTGACGATCTGCTTTGGGCGTGGCATCAGCGGCAGGAGCAGGCTCCCGAGCGGGCTTGACAATCTGTAGTTTTGTGGGAGATTGCTGGCTCGGAAGCGCAGGCCATTCTTCTTGAGACAAATTCCTTTCAGGCGACTTCCTTGTGCTGTTCAGCCCCTTTTTGGCCTGATTGGAGAAAGTGGGTGCTACAATGGAAGCGGCCCTCTCCTTTCGCGGCTCTGCCTTTTTTGAGGCGGTTCGGTGACGCCGACGCCGACGCCGGATCGTTGCAGCAGCCTCCTTGTGTGTCGAATTGTCCCGAACCATTTGCTTGAGAACAGCGACCTCTTTCTTGATGCGAGGGCAGTCCCTAGACGAGGCAGCATGGGAACCATTACAGTTGCCGCACTTTAGGACAGTAGCCCGGCACGTCTCCTCCGCGTGAGGTTCAGCACAACGGAGACACAGTATCGAGTTTGGGCAGACACCCTTGACATGTCCAAGCCTGAAGCACTGATGGCATTGAAGAGGCTTTTGTATGAAGGGCCGAACAGGGTGTCGGAAGTGACCGACTTTGACGTGTGTTGGTAAGCAATCTCCTTTGAAGATCAGTTTGACGTAGCGCGATGTTCCAAGGCGGCTCACACGCGTGATGACAACACCCTCACTTGCTGGTTTGACGAGGATAGGCAAGTCCACGTTGGGAATGGCGACATCGATGTCATAAATGACACCTGCTGTGGATGCGTCATCCATCGGGATATATGAACGCACTTTGATGCGCCCTAGCACCGAGATTTGCTTCAGTTTTTCGAGCGCACTCCCATTGGCAACATCGATTGCGAAAACATTTTTGCGTGCATTTATCCGAATATGCTTAATTTCATTCGGCACGACCCCTTCCAAGAAAACAGATAGTTCTTGCCTGTTTAGCAGTCGGAGGTTGTTTGAGGGCTCTTCGGGTATGAACACGATGGCGTGAGGCCAGCGTTCAGGCCTTGACTTCAACGTCGCCGTGCTCGCTTGCGTTGATGGGTTCGCGTTGACAGTCCTCCTTTTGGCCCTCTTTCTGCGGACAGTGATGAAGGTATCATCCGATGAGTCTTCATCCGACATCGAGTATAGCTCTGTGTCCTCGGTGTCACTGAGCACGCTTCCTCTCTTCCTCGTGAGGGACGGCCTTGGTGACCTCTGGCCAGGAGGGCCTCTGGAAGGCTCCGCGTCCATGGCCACAAAACCGGGAGCCGAGGCACCAGGAAATTCCGAAGAATTCGTCGAAAACAAGAGAACACAGATAGAAGCGTTCTGAGAAGAAGGCACTTCGTCGTCGTCCCCCGGAGACGTACAAAAGCACAGTTAGCAATAGGTACAAAGCACAGTTAGCAATAGGGGATCAGAAAATTTGGGTGTGGAAGTTCATAGTGCTTATTTTTTATTTTTTATTGTTTAACTTAGGTAGGACACTAGGCAGTATAATAGGAAGAGCTTGGTGGCGCAACCCACCACCCCGTTCCGAAGGGGACGCTCATAACATCCATCCATCCACCCCATCCATTTTATCTTGCAAACTTTCTCCTACAATCATCGAAGCAATTTTATTACATAAAAAACGAGGGCAAAATTATCATTGCTAATTAGATATTGTACTTTTTATTAGTAAGTTTATTCTTCCTTTGTCACTAGTATAGGCGCAAATAGCGTTCAGCATCATCAATATTTCACGTGACCTCTGGCCTGGATTTAAAATTTCCGCCGGTATTTTCGAGTGCACGGCGGCACGGATTTATTATTTCGTATACGTAGACTGGTTGCTTCTTTGTTACTAAAACTAGTTCATTGGACTTCGATGCCTCGCGTTATTTAACTTTGGTTGAAGTGACGTGTTTGCAAACGGACATGTAAGCCCGAAAGCTAGGTTTCGGTCGTGAGCCATGCGCCTGCATCGAAACGGGAACCGTAGTCTGCGACTGAGGACAGCAGTACCGGTGAGTCGTTTAATATCGCTGCCTGAATCCTTATGCCTCGTTAACTTGCAGGCGGAGACAAGCTAACGAACCAGATGCTGCATTACACATGGGCAATCAGGACCTTCCGTTGCTGTTACCGAAATAAACCTTTAGTTGCGAACAGTTGTGAGTCAGTGTTGACTTCTAATTCTTGTCTTCCTTTGTTGCGCTCCTTGGTCACAATTAGGAGGCTTCGTACGACAGCGGGTGTGAGAAACGCCGCACACTCTCAGCAGGCAGTCGTTATACACACAAAATCACGAAAAAAAAAGAGATCGGAACCTGCGTCACATTTTTCATCTTGTAGCCGTGTACATGGACGACTGAGTGGCTTATTTTTTGTGCCCGCCGGCAACTTCTTTCTTTTGTTAAATTGAAGCGAAAGTACTGAATTTACTGTATTAAGCAGTTGCACGCATGATAATTCAACCATATTTCATTCTTGTTGGTTCCAAATTTTCTTTGTGGTCAGTTTGGTTTACCTTAAGGTATTTATTTATTTATTTATTTATTTATTTATTTATTTTTGCAGTAGTGAAGCGGTACATGACGTTCGTGGAGAAAAAGAATATACACCAGTCCTAATAGCTTCATGTCTTTCATGCGCTTGAGGAACTAGTAGTGTGATCACTCCTAGTGTATAAATGAGCCCATAAATGTTATCATTTGTTATCCTAATAATACTTAAGCTGTTGACACACATAGTAGTTAGGCAGACATCAAAGTTGTGAACAGTAGCAATATTTATTTAGCTCCACAAAGACCAATGTATCATTTTTCATGTGCTTGATTTGATGCCTGAAAATTCTCATTTCGTGCTCTAAACCCCAATGTATAGCCCATACTAGCCTTTCTGGTATTCTGTAGGAAGTCTTCATTTGTGAATAGTTCAGCAAATGAATTGTTAATTATGTAATTATAAATGCAATTCGTTTATACTGAATTATAATTTAGCTGTTTACTCCATACTAATATATTCTCTGTGACCATAAATACGTGTGGGCAAGTATTTAAAAATTTTCTTTGACGTGGAACAATGTTCGAGCTTTGTGGGTTTAATTACCATGCTGCTTAAGCACCTTAGAACAAACAGTGCACATTTGTATGTGTTCTGCAGTCACAAAATATTAAAATGTCCCAGTTTTTGCATTTTGCATAGCAAAATTGTTCTTTTTCAATTTCTGGTGAAGTCAAAATTTCTTTTCCAGACACGCAGTAAAAAGAAGGGTGCCTGTGTAAATCAAGGCACTCCACACATTGAAGAGAACCTGCTGTCTGCTACAACAAGGCCATTGTGTGGACTTTGGCTGCTACTACAGGGTAAACAACACTGGGTTCAGTAATAAAATCCACCATAAATGCTGTATTGGCTTGCTAGTCTTGAGATACATTTCATGTGTTTACAGCAGATCATATGAACGTCTCTTCATATTTACGATTTACCATTATTAGTTCAAACATAAAAAGAAACACTACATGAGTTTGCCTAATCTCTTGTGTGAAATCCATATGTGACCAAAAAGGATCTTTCTTGAAGTTTAATGGCATATGCTAAAGGGGCATTCTTGCCTGTGTTCTTCCGTCTGATGCGTTACTGTTCTGCCCCAACAGAGCCTGTCCCAAGAACTCCTCGTAGGGTCCTCCAGGAGCAAGCAGTCGCTAGAGGTGCGTTCAGAGTTGGTGTACGGCTAACAGCTGACATTCTTGCATGTGTTCTTGCGTCTGATGTGTTACTGTTCTGCCCCAATCAACAGAGCCTGTCCCAAGCATGACTGAACCCAGTCAGTTGACTCAGCTTCACGACCCAGTCAGCACGACTTGGTGCTTTCACGGCTAGTGCGTTCACAGCTAGTGTGCGGCTAATTGCTGACCTTCTTGCCTGTGCTGTTATCTTATGTATTACTGTTCTGCCCCAACAGAGCCTGCTGCAAGCACATCTTGGTCCTCATCGCAGGAGCTGCCATCTACACCACCAGGAAGGGGCAGGAGCCGAATTCGCAAGCCTCTTACACCACGCACAAAGAAGCGGGTGCAAAAATATTTGGAGGAGATAGCAAGCCTACTGAGGACTGTGTTGAAACTGAGAAGAGCCTCGGCCATCATTCTACCAGCACGGATATTGGCCGAGTCATCCAGGTACCTCAACAAAGACTTTTTAGAAATTCTTCGTGTTCAGATGCATCAGCAACCCCTGAAAAAGCACGGACGGCGCTGGCCAAAAGAGCTCCGCCAGTTTGCCCTAAGCCTCTATTTCAGTAGCCCAAAAGCGTACAGGTACCTGGCAAAAACCCTTTGCCTTCCAACAGTAAAGACGTTAAGAACCTGGCTATCGGCCGTATCGCTTAAACCTGGATTTATGCCAGAGATTCTGGGTTTTGTAAAAGAAAAAGAACAAAAAAAATGGGGATTTGATGGACAGGGCATACGTTCTAATATTTAATGAAATTTCTCGCAAACGAAACCTGCAGTATGACTCTAAGCATGATGTTGTTGTTGGTTATGCTGACACCGGCATTGAAAGGTCTGGTCGTGTAGGACACTCTTGTTTCTGGTGTCTGGTATAGTGAAGCGGTGGCTCCAACGTGTAGCTTTTATGATAGGTGACGGCACAGTTCCTTCTGGACCCATTCTGCTTTTGCTGAGACAACTAATAAGTAAGCTGAAGGACTGTGGTCTCCATATAAAGGCACTCATCTGTGACCAAGCTGCAAACAATTGTGCACTTGGGCGAGCACTCAGAATAACTCCACAATATCCTTTTTTTGAAATGGATGGGACCAAACTATACTTCCTTTTTGATCCGCCGCACTTATTGAAGTGCACTAGAAACAACTTGCGGGAGTATGACCTCAAGATTGGCTAGGATGTTGTTTCATGGTAACACATAGTCAAAATGTATGAGTCCATCCATCATCTAAAGCTGAAATACCTGCCAAAAATCACCGACAGGCTTTTGTACGAGACTCCTTTCGGCAACATGAAAGTAAAGTTTGCCTCGCAGGTCCTGAGCAACAGTATGTATTTGGCAATTGAAGCCTTCATTGCTTTTAATGTTCTACCTCCTACTGCCACACACACAGCCAGCTTTGTAGAAAGGATGGACAAGCTATTCGATGCTTTGTATGCCTCTGCAGTGCGCATAAGAGAGCGGAAAATGAGACATGCCATGACCTCGTCCACAGAGCACATAGCATTTTTAAAGGCTTGCATGCTTTGGATCAAGTCCTGGAAATTTGATTCCCCTCGCCAACCTAGGACTATATATGGATGGCAGGTGACAATCAAAGCAATCTTGTTGCTGTGGTAAGAGCTCCACGAATCCTTTAATTTTCAATTCTTGCTGACGCAGCAGCCAAATCAGGATCCACTTGAGAACATTTTCGGGCTCATTCCGCAGCAGCATGGTTGCAATGAAACTCCAAATGGGCCTGCCAATCTAAGGCACATTGTTGTGTAAAAACTTTTCGAGCTTTCTGACAACAGTAACCGCGAGGACGACAAGGGCTTTCTTTTAACTTAAGTCGCTGCAACTGACCAACCTCAGCGGACAGATTGAAGGGGCCCCTAGCTCCACAACTGCTACTTTTACGGAAGTGCTCAATGAAATTAGTGCAGAAGGAAGTGCTGACGTGCTTGAGTCAAACATAGTTTACTATGTGTTTGGATATTTTATAGACATTCCTTAAGAAAAGTCAGTAACACACTTCGCTCTGTCGCCAACGTGCCGCACGAGACAAATTATCCGCGCTTGCCAATATATCGCGATATGAAAGCACGTATAGAGCTGCGCTCAAACTTCGCATTAGGGAGTATCGTAATCGTCGGTGATTATCTTTTTTTGTTGCGGCTCGGCAACGCCTGCTTCGGTGAGCTTTAATGAGCTGTTTTAACTTTTCAGTGAAGGAATGGCAATAATACATGCTCCAACCGCGCACTTACAGTAACTTGCAAATGCGCTTTTTATTCAGTATGAATTGAAACGCAATCTCAGTGAACATCGTGCTGTCTCCTCTTTTCTTTTTTTGTTTCTTCTGAACTTGGAAGAAGGATTAAAGCAAAACGCGTGCCGCAGCAACCACAAGGCGTTTTTTATTCCTTCTCAAAAATATATTTTAGCCGCTAACATGCTTAAAACGCTTACAAATTTCAAACTACAGCTGGTGCAATGAAGCAGTGCTTTTACATAAAAAAACCACGCAAGAAAAACAGTTCCTGTAGTAGGATACGTCGATATTTGCCAGACATTTTCGCGTATTAAAGCTATTTTTGGTCTTGAGCCCAAATTTAAGCTACGCTGGCGTGGTGAAAAATAATACGAAAGATAATTAATTATTTTTTTCTTTTTTTTGGAAGGGGGTAGGGGTGGAGGGCTATAGTACTAGTGCCGGTAAGGACACGACAAAACGAGATGCAAGTTGAATGCTACAGTTACGTGTTAACAGCGACAGCTGGTCTGCAACGTCGTCTGCTTATCCTGTACGATACGAGTTTATTCACGCAATTCCTTGCCTCCACTGTTGAAGAAACAGCCCTGGGTTGTTGTGGGCGCTGCCACGAATCTATTAATTTTCTGTTAGCAGCGAAAAGCAGTGGCAAAACACCAGAGAACCATGGTGAATTATACGCGTACCTATGCTGTCGAGCTAGCTGTATCGTTTTGTGGAACCGCGACCAAGATGACGGCTGTTGCTTTGCGGCAAGTTTAGATTTGCATTCAGAATATCCCATTTTACTTGAAGTAAAATCAAGCAAGCCAAAATAAAACAGTAGTCTTCACTGTGGGAGAATGCGCCTGCCTCAGAAAATGAGTTTACAGGAATCTCATAAATATGCTGTCCTTTCTGGTTTTGCAAACTGTTTTCTTTGCCCTAGAGCAGCATATGTGATTTGTTGTTGCCCTCCGTGATCTGTTTTAGTTATATGAAATAGCCATGTAGTGCTTGCTTACCTGTGATTTCTACGAGGTTCTTGGACCCCAGCTAGTCTAGCGCTATGGGTCCGTTCAGTGTGATTTCCAAGTTCTGTGTAGAAGCAAAGAGAACAATAGAAGTCAGTCAATCAGTCAGTGAACGTGTAGCCTCGCATCTTCCAACCAGAGCCCCCCCTCCCCCCCCCCCTCCTTCGATTGTTCCTGTAAACTTCCCTTTACTGACCCTTCTCATTCAAAACATGGATTCCGTGGATCAAAAGTTCAGCGTTCTGATATTTTTTCAGTGTTTGTAGGTCTACACTACAAGCGCCGAACTCTCTAAATATGTGTATAGGCATATCATTTGGTTCGTTCACCGCGGCTTGTTCTCGTATGGTCGCTGTTCTCATTTTTTTTTCTGGCAAATCAGAAATTATGTAAACAACCCTTTCAGATTGCGCGTACCATCGTTCCTTTGCCTCGTAACATATTTTTTTTTGCTTCCTGATAGCCTCCTTTCGATCCGCTCATACGGTTAGACGCACGCTGGTCAACGGTGCAGACACGTTGATGTAAGAACACCATGGGCGCAGACATATCGAAAGTCTGGCGCTGAATTACGCCCACTGATTTGAAGGTTCGATGTCATTTATTCGAACCGTTCGCGGTCCAGCTGCTGCCCTCCGATCTGTTACAAAATTCAGCAACGCGCTACGACCCTAGCACGAATCCGCGGTCGTTTCTCGTGAGGCTGCCCTTGTGACCTTGCGGAAGAAATAACGCCGTTGTATTCGACCTCCTGTGCTGACTTCTAAAGCTGACCGTCGAAAGAAAGAAGCGAAAGAAGAAAAATAAAATGATGCTCGCAGCGAAGGTCAAGCGCACCACGTTGAGGTCGCGGCGAACTTATTTAATATTCCAGTTCGTGAGCCAACTTCCCGGTCCATTTAGCTGGCCAGAGGGCACGCATCATGTCCTGAAGAAAAATGAGACATGAACGCACCTTTACGGTCGTACTTTTTTTGTTCGCAGTTGAACAATGAACGATTGTACGATGAACGAATGAACGCTCACAACGCCTGTCATGAGCAGTCCGCCCACAGATATGCGGTGCGGTTGAAACCTGCTGAGGTGAAACACATAAAGAAAACGTTTATTTCTTTGACACGCAGCAATCTTGGGACGATGAGATGAAGGAACACGTTAGAGGGCGACAAAAAGCAAGAGAGGCGTTTTTGCAATTTATATTAAAGTTGGCTCGAGAAAGCTGTTCTTTTTTCTGTGCATACGAGTAGATTTTGCACATCACATGAAGAGCCGAGCATGTCTACCGTGTATCGGAAGCCTATATTTGAAATTCGTATCAATGTCCACTTTATGAAAACAGCTTTCTTGCTACCGCCTTTGCAAAACGCAAAAGCCGCTATTATCTTCCAGTCCATTGCGGCAACATTTATTATTACTTTATTTCTCTTCTTTTATCAGCAGATAACGTTTCAGATTCAGATTTATTGGTTCCAAAAATGTAGATAGAACACCATAACTATACAGACGAGGGTCCCAAATTGAAAGAACTGTAGTGGGACCTTCGGTTATTAATATAACATATATGGCGATATCTACACAGAGCAAATGAACGTTATTATCAAATAACATCTACAGGTTAAATACACTGTTGGACATTTCATTTAAAATCAAGCAAACACCAAAAATCACGCCATAATAGAAAGCCAGGAACAAGTATGGATGTAAACATGGATGAAACACAAGAAACGACATGTGAGAGAGAAGTCTAAGATACACCGGCAGGATCGTAGTACAGTTATGTTACTTAAGGTAACTTTTAAAGAGTTGAAGAAAAGTACAGGGTTTTATAGTTGATGGTAATTCATTACAAAGAGAAATTGCAGACGTTTCTGCCGGAAATCGGTAGGAATTATGGGTAAGAAATTATTAGTAGCTGCAAATCTGGTGACATTTTTATTCTGCAGAAGGTCAAACGCAATGAACGGAAACGCAAGGTTATTATGAAGCAACTTGTGGAATAAGACGAGTATCGATTCACAATATCGAAGAGCTACAATTGGGTGGATGTCTTATTTTCCATTTATTAATTACTTATCTCCACCTTGCGGGTTTCCGCAAAACTATTACGCGAAACTTGTACCTTTGCTTCTAGTTGTTGATAAAATTCGACTTCGCCCTAACATCTGCTAGCTGCCTGGTTAGCTCAGATGGTAGAGCCGTTGCCCCGGAAAGGCGGCGGTCTCGGGTTCGATTGCTGGACCAGGGCGAATATTTCCTTTAACTGCGAGGCTTTTCTTTCGGGGAACCTGTGTGGGTTTCCTTTGTCGCAATTTCGACGATTCAGTGAATGTCTCGTTTTCCCTTTATAAAATACTTCTCTCCGCCTTGCGGTTTTCCGCAGAACTATTACACCAAGGCGAGTAAGTTAAATTGGAACAAATTATCAACAGGCCAGATACTGTACACGCGAAGTAACGCAGAGGCATTGGATTGCATGGAGCTTGAAGTGATAATGCGCATTGACTGATATTGGATATGTTGAATTCATGATAAGTGACAAGCTTTCGTGCTGCCCCTTGAAACAATGCCGTAATTGATGTGACTATGAATGAAAGCAAAGTACAACTCTAGCAGAGCCTCACAAGAAAAAAAAGGGGGGGGGGCAGCTTTGATTAATGTGCGGAGACCAAACGCAGCCTTCTGCTTGAGATGTTGGAAATGACAGCGAAGTGTAAGGGTCAAGATATATGCCAAGAAAAGTAATATCATTGCAAGTGGGAATTGAATTAATTCGAAGCTTTAGGTCTCTGAGCAGTTTTAAACAACATAAATTTAGCTTTTAAAGGATTAAGAACTAAGTAATTGTTGCTACACCATTGAATAGTGTTACTCAATGCAATATTTAACTTTGAAGTAAGGGCAGCAATAGATTTATCAGATGAAGATATGTTTGTGTCATCTGCGTATAGAACGCAATGAACGTAGTTGGAGGAGTTAAGAGAATCCGGAAGATCATTAATATATTGAACGAAAAGCAAAGGGGATCTAGAACTGAGCCCTGTGATACACCTTGGTTAACACGTTTTGTTAGAGAAGTATTTGCTACATCTACAGTGTATTGCCGGTCAAGTAATATTTAAAGAATGTTTAAGAAAGACGTGTTATACCATAAGACTGAAGTTTATTGAGCAGGACTTGATGCTTAACCATGACAAGAGCTTTATTGAAGTTTAAAAAACAGGTCCGACTAAGTTTCGCTAATCAGTATATATTTTATGAAGTCAGCACATCTAGATTATTAAAACTGCCAGGGCGGAAACCAAATTGGTTCTTTTTCGCAACTTAAACTTTATTAAGTACTTATTGAAACGTTTAACAAATAATTTCTCAATGAGTTTACTAAGCCAGGAAAGAATTGCAGTTGGTAATCAGTGACTGTTTATTTGTCGCCTTTTTTAAGAACAGTAATAATCTTAGCGTTTCTTTTATGAATGAAGTCGTGTTTAGACAGTTGATAATATTACAGAGTGTGTCGTAAACTAAATGTGCAACAAGCTTTAAATGCCTTACACAAGTTTCGTCTAAACCATGCCCTGTATTGTTAAGGTTAGCAATCGTGGAAAACACTTCATATGACGTAGCTGGTAACAGGAAGAATGATTGTGTCGTGCGCCTTAAAGTATTCCACAACTGCGCATGTAGGTCATTATTGCTGTACACTGAAGAAAAGTAGTCCGAGAAAGCAGTAGCAATTTCTTTGGGCTCCGAAATAGTGAGACTATTGTAATTTATATTGGTTATAGAGGCATTGACAAATGACTTGTTAAGAAAAAGGTTCAGTAGCTGCCACTGCTTTTTGGGGTTATTCTTGTTCTGGTCAAATACCTCTTTTTCCGCCTGTTTAAGTAAAATGTTAAGCAATTTACAATACCTGCTATATCGTTGAGCCGGTCCAGTATTAAATGGCTGACGATTAGTTATTTTTGTACTTGCTTTCCATCTTCCTTTAACTTTCTGAAAGAACATCCGTCATCCATGAGTTTTGTTTATATATTTTTTCTACATTTTACAGTGTGTGTGTTAGTCGATGTGGCCAACGTAAATAAAGAACGTAATTTGTTTAGTGCTGCTATGGGATCAACCCTAGAATTAATTAGAGACCCATCAGTTTTACGGACGACTTCAACAAATGTGTCTGCGCTAAATAAAGAAGTAAAACAGGTAGTTTCGTTCTCGTCTATTTCATTGTTAAGTGTAAAAAAAAAAGATGGAAAATTATCGGTTATGTCAGTATCGACAACCCCTGGAAGAGGCGATGAGGATACGTTAAATAACACGCAATCCATGAGCTTACCGCGCCCACGAAAGGCGAATTTAGCTGGATAGTCAATGAGCGATTAAAAACCAAATCCAGTAAAATAATCAGTGTCAGTTATGTACGACGTGGCTTCAGTGTCAAGTAAGGTAACATGAACATCACTTACCATCAGCACATCCTTAGTTTCAAAAATGAGCTTTGACAATACGACATCAAGACAAAGCAAGAAATAGTTAAGGGAAGGTGACGGTGGAACGATAAATGAAACCAAGAATCAAGTTATTATTGTGATTAAGGAATTACCAGTGGACCTCTATCCAGACTGACTCACAATGATTCACGTTAACTGCCAGATCAAATCTGCGCGTGTAGGTGACATCTTGTGAAATAAAAATGGCGGCACCACCACGAATATCAGTTGGACGATGACAACACTCTGCTTGATAAGATGGAAAACCGCTCATGTTGTTGTTGACGTCAGAAAGCCAAGTTTCCAATACGCAGTTAAAAGTGAAGACAAGCTGAAGTGAGGCGATGAAGTCAATAATTGCATCTATGTCCTTACTCCCTACGAGCATGCCAGTGAGCGAGTGACCGTTTTTTTTTTTTTTTTGCGGCAAGACGAGATTTTACAGCAACGGGGGACAGCAAGGCCATGACAGAAAGGGACAGGAAAAAGAAAAAGAAACATTCACAGTGCATCACGTGAAGATTCTAAGGTCGGATTCAGTGATAGTACGATAGACCCTGCTGTCATCAGTTTTGCAGGTTTTTATCTGGCAGTTTTGTGTACATAAGCTTTTCCACTTATTTTCCTTTTTGATTGCCAGCCCTTTCGAGAAAACCTTGTTGTTAATGGTCAAGTGGTCGTTCACATAGATTGGCATGTTAGTGCCACCAGTGAAACCAATGTGGTCAGTGCGAAGCCTAGCCCTTTCTGCCTTCCTGATGAACTTATTTTTCTTATCGCGTAAGCAGAAGCGAGAAATGATGCCGTTTTGATTTGACCTAGAGGCAACATAGTGAGCCGTGTCGATATCAGCGGGTAAGACGGGTTACTTCGCTTCAGAATGGCTCCGCAATGTTCACCCTGCGATGTAGAGATTCCCTTAATTTCCACATTGTTCATTCTCTATACTGCTCTAAATCAGCTACTTTTTTCAAGTGTTTCGTTGTGGGACGAAAGCGCCTTGTTTGAGGTTACTATTTCTTCCTGTTCTAGCTTCATCCTGTCGCGTTCTTTGTTCATGAACTGAACACTTTCGCAAAGCGAAGCCTGCTCATCTAGTAGTGAATTTTGTAACTTGATTTGAATTCTTTAGACCAAGTCATTGTCAGCGTTTCCAGCTTTTCATTGAGCAGAGCCTCAAGAGATACAATGTCTTTCACCAGTTCCGTTGTAGCAGGCAAAGCGGAATATATACACTGCAAACAGCGGAACAAGAAGTTTTGGCCGCAGTTGCGGTGGAAAAAGCATGTAAACAGTGTACAGCAGTAATTAACCAACCTGTTGGCAAGAATAATCGTCTTAGAAGGGAGACATGACGCCGCACCTGCTGCTGCCAAATCGAGTCATTGCCGTTGTGTGCGTCCTTATATGGTCCTCATTGATCGCCACGTGCAGTCCACGGAGACGCAGCAGGCATTACAGGGCGCAGACGCTTGAATGCGCTCGTAACGAGCGCAAGCGCACGTTGAAATCAACACACGATGGCCGCTGACGACGCAGGAACCAAGGACGATGTTGCGTTTCGCCTGCGACACGTGGTTTTGCCGGCGCGACCGCGGCGGGGCGGCAGACATTTTGGCCCGATCGTCGTCGCCGCAACGCTCATCGGCAGGTGTTTCCAGGCGCGACTGCGGCGATGCGACCGCAAAGGATCACCCTCTCATTCCAGTCATTGTGCCCGAACCAGGCGATGCGAAAGCAGGGATCATCCTCTCATTACAGTCATTGTGCCCGACCGGCAGCGCTACGACAGGGTGCTACGAGATTGTGCTCGACATGGTGCTACGGCAGCGCTACGACAGTGTGCGTCACCATTAGCCCATTGTACATTCACGTGCTCGTCTTTTGAGGGGTTCCTTCTTGCCCTCAACTGCGAGAGTATAAAAACAGCTGCCCCCGGACGCCAAAAGGAGGGCTCCGATTTCTTCTGTTGAGTGAAGTGCTCTCCCGTCTCTCTACTTCGGTCAAACCTGACCGCCAACTCTTTGCGATGTTAAAATAAACAAGTTGTTTCGTTGTTACCAGTCGACTCATGCTTTGCCGGGACCTTCGGATGCTTCCAGTTGTACCCCAGGCCGCCAGGCCAACGCTACCCTTGGGGCTTGCGACCCAGGTACAACCACGGGCGTCAGCGCCGAGTTCCCAACAGATCGTACCAGCGGTGCGATCCAAACATCTGGTTGGCAGCGGTGAGATCGCCTCCGACTCCAAACAACTGTCTGCCAGCGGTGAGATCGCGACAACGGAGGCCAGCAGCGAAGAGATGCAGTTGACTGTATGCTGAGCAGCTCATCGACGATCCGGGAGCAGTGCACCGAGCCCTGTGTGATGACTGGTTGCCTGCAGCGGAACGACTGCGCTGGACTCTTGGCTGCGAGGTTTGGTGAGTGCGGGACTTTCTTCTTCTGAGCTTTGCCAGGCTTTTTGTTAGTGTCAGAAACAGAGCTGGTAATTGTGGTTGTCGTTGCTGCCGGGTTAGTTTGCGGCAAGACAATAGTAAGCAGTAGAGAAAGCAGCATTCAGAGCAGCCATGGATTTGAAGTCGTTGCGCAAACCGAAATTGTTGGAGCTTGCAAGAGAGTTGGGTCTGGATGTCTCAGACAAACTAAGAAAACCTGAACTGCTAAAGGCTATTCTTGAGTTAGAGGCTGAGGATGACGAGCTGTCGGAATGCCTTGAGACTATTGAGGAGAGGTCAAAAAGACAGGAGCGCGAACTTAAAGAGCAAAAAGAGAAACAGGAGCGCGAACTTAAAGAGCAAAAAGAGAGACAGGAGCGCGAACTTAAAGAACAGAAAGAAAAAGAAGAGCGTGAACTTAAAGAACAGAAAGAAAAAGAAGAGCGTGAACGTAAAGAACAGAAAGAGCGAGAGCAACAAGAGAAAAAAGAAGAGCGCGAACACGCTTTGGAAATGAAGCGTCTCGAGGTAGAGATGGAACGCGCTCGTAATGGAAGTCAGGCACACGGTGCAGGAGAACGAGTATTGTTCAAAATGACTGACCTGATGCGGCCGTTTAAGCTTGGAGAGGACATTGGTTTGTTCCTGGTTAACTTTGAGCGAACGTGCGAGAAGCAGGGGTTCTCTCGGGAAACGTGGCCACAGCGCCTGCTCACTTTGTTACCCGGCGAGGCGGCCGACGTAGTCGCTCGCTTGGATAGAGAGGAAGCAGAGGATTTCGACAAAGTAAAATCGAGTCTGCTAAAAAAGTACCGGCTGTCTGCGGAGGCGTTCCGTCGGAAGTTTCGGGAAAATGAGAAAGGCAGAAGTGAGTCATATACAGAGTTTGCGTATAGGCTTATGTCGAACATGCAGGAGTGGCTCAAAGAAGAGAAAGCGTTTGGTGACCACGATAAAGTTCTGCAGTGTTTCGGGCTAGAACAGTTTTATAGTCGGTTACCGGAGAACGTGCGATACTGGGTCTTGGATAGGCCAGACGTTTGTACGGTGGCTAAAGCCGCTGAGCTAGCCGAGGAGTTTGTGACGCGTCGGGCTCGCGGAGCTAAGGACGGTCAAAAGGGTGAATTTGGCTCGAAGTTTGAGAGGCCGAGGTTCACGCCCATGAGATTAAAGGGGGACACGCGTAGTGAGGATGCGAGTGAAAGCAGTCCGACCAAACGTAAAGAGACGGCGGCAGCCAAACGCAGAAAGCGGTTCGAGATGAGGCGAGCGCGCGTTTGTTATACGTGCCAGAAGCCGGGTCACTTTTCGGCGCAGTGTCCGGAAACAACACCATAAGTTGTGTTTTTTTCAATAGGCAGCACTGACGAGAACATGAAGCTTCTCGAGCCTTACATGCGAGACCTCCTCGTGAACGGGAAAGAGTGCCGAGTGCTTCGCGATTCCGCAGCTACGATGGATGTAGTTCACCCGTCTTACGTAGAACCCCATATGTTCACGGGCGAGTGCGCGTGGATCAAGCAAGCCGTGGAAGCTCATAGCGTGTGTCTGCCAGTAGCAAAGGTGCTTATTGAAGGACCTTTCGGAGCGCTTGAGACGGAGGCGGCAGTGTCATCTATGCTGCCACCCCAGTACCCGTACCTATTTTCAAACAGGTCCGATCACCTCCTGCGCGAGAAGGGGCTTTTGTTTGGTGAAGCTAGTGTTCAGGCCTTAACCAGATCGAAGGTTCGGGAGCTCGCTGCAAAGGCGGTAGTTGCGGGGCCGACGTTATCAAACAACGAAAAAGGGTCAGAGGCGCAGCAAGCTGATATTCCGAGCACGCCCGAACTGAATAAACTTGAGTCTGTAACGTTAAAGGCGCCAGATACTGGAGAGGAAACGCCCGACGCGGGAAAGTTAGAAGAGCTATCTACTGATTTGCTCATCGCGCCTACGTCAGACGGACTTGATAGGTTGCTAAAAGTCAGCCGGACGGCTTTGATAGCCGAGCAAAAAAAGGATGGCAGCCTGGAAAACGTGCGCTGCAATGTCAAAGAAGGTATCGCCAGGAAAACTGCGCGTTTTGTGGAAAGAGGTGGAGTCCTGTACCGGAAGTATCTAGACCGCAGAGGAGTGGAGTTCGATCAGCTGATCGTGCCTCAATGCTATCGTCAGGATCTGTTGCGCTTGTCACACGGGGGTTCGTGGTCCGGACACCTTGGAGTTAAGAAAACTAAGGACCGTCTCTTGCAAGAGTACTATTGGCCAGGGTGTTTTCGGGACGCAGACCATTTCGTGAGGACATGTGACACTTGTCAGCGGGTGGGCAAACCAGGGGACAAATCGAGGGCGCCGTTGAAATTGGTACCTATCATTACGGAGCCTTTTACACGGCTCGTTATTGATACTGTGGGACCTCTGCCGGTAACAGCCACGGGGTACAGACACATTTTGACTGTGATCTGCCCAGCGACAAAGTTCCCTGAAGCAGTGCCGCTTAAAGAACTCAGCTCAGTTGAGATAGTTAATGCACTACTGTCCATATTTGCGCGAGTTGGTTTCCCTGCGGAAATCCAATCAGATCAGGGCACAGTGTTTACTAGCGCTTTGACGACAACTTTTCTCGAAAGGTGTGGGGTAAAGCTGTTACACAGCTCAGTGTACCACCCACAGTCGAATTCCGTTGAGAAGCTCCACTCCGTCATGAAGCGCGTGTTGAGAGCGTTGTGTTTTGAACATCGAACTGACTGGGAGCTGTGTCTGCCTGGGGTGATGTTTGCTTTAAGGACCGCGCCGCATGCGGCTACGGGGTTTTCGCCAGCTGAACTGGTGTACGGTCGCTCGCTTCGATCTCCGCTTCGCATGCTTCGAGAATCGTGGGAAGGTAGGGGCGACGACCCAGTCGTGGTGGAGTACGTGCTTAAGCTCCTCGAACGCTTAAGAAGGGCACAGGAGTTGTCAGGTGAAGCAATGGCAAAGGCCCAGCAGAGGGCCAAGGTTTATTATGATCGGACAGCCAGGGCCCGTCGTTTTGAGGTTGGCGATGAGGTCATGATATTGCGCACATCGCTAAACAACAAACTAGACGTGCAGTGGGAGGGCCCAGCACGAATTGTTCAGAAACTGTCGGACGTTAACTACGTGGTAAGTCTGCCAGGAAAGCGGAAAGCACAGCAAGTTTACCACTGTAATCTGCTCAAACCTTATAGACAAAGGGAAGCAGTGGTGTGCATGATGGTAAACGTTCCTGAAGAGCTTCAGGTCGAGCTTCCGGGACTAGGCTCAGTGACGAACAGGGAAGACACCGGTCAAGTCATTAGTGACCTTATCAGTAAAGCACCGCTGTCGCCCGAGCAGAAAACCGAACTACACCAGCTATTACAAGAGTTTCAAGGTCTGTTCTCTGAGAGGCCTGGTAGGACTTCTGTACTTACTCATGATATAGAACTTACCTCCACAGAGCCAGTACGATCCAAGGCGTATCGGGTGTCACCCCGCCAGAGCGATATTATGGAGGCTGAGGTAAAGAAAATGCTACAGCTCGGTGTTATTGAGGCAGGTGAGAGTGATTATACCTCCCCTTTGATTTTAGTTGAGGTACCGGGCAAGGAACCTCGTCCTTGCGTCGACTACCGCAGGCTTAATTCCTTCACTAAGGATCAAATTTATCCGATCCCTAACATCGAGGAGCGCCTTGAGAAAGTTAGTAGCGCTCAGTTTATTTCCACCCTAGATCTTGTCAGGGGTTATTGGCAGGTTCCACTTACAGAAGAGGCTAGTAGGTATGCGGCGTTCATTTCACCAATGGGAACATTCCGTCCTAAAGTGTTGAGTTTTGGTTTGAAGAACGCGCCATACTGTTTTTCAAGTCTCATGGATAAAGTGTTGCGGGGACAGCAAGAATTCGCTTTACCGTATCTAGACGACGTAGCGATATTCTCCGCATCCTGGTCTGAGCATATGGCACACTTGCGGGCAGTGCTAACCCGCCTGCGCGAAGCGGGCTTGACAGTCAAGGCTCCTAAGTGCCAGTTAGCACAGGCCGAGGTTGTCTACCTCGGTCACGTGATTGGTCAGGGTCGTCGCCGCCCCTCTGAAATAAAAGTGGCCGCTGTGCGAGACTTTCCGCAACCGCGCACCAAGACCGATATTCGGTCGTTCTTGGGTGTCGCCGGCTACTATCAGAGGTACATCCCTAGGTACTCTGATATCGCGGCTCCCCTGACGGATGCTCTAAGAAAAACAGAGCCTCAAACAGTCGTCTGGGACGAGACAAAGGAAAGTGCTTTTAGCGCCCTAAAGAGTGCCCTAACAAACCAGCCTGTGCTACGATCGCCAGAATATACAAAAGGGTTCGTTGTTCAGTGCGATGCTAGTGAGCGAGGCATGGGCGTTGTACTGTGCCAACGGGAAAATGGAGAAGTAGAACACCCCGTCCTGTATGCTAGTCGTAAGCTGTCCAGTCGTGAGCAGGCGTATAGCGCCACCGAGAAAGAGTGTGCGTGTCTCGTGTGGGCCGTTCAGAAATTGTCATGCTATCTAGCCGGCTCGAGGTTTATCATTGAGACGGATCACTGCCCTCTCCAATGGCTGCAGACCATCTCTCCCAAAAATGGCCGCCTCCTGCGCTGGAGCCTCGCTTTACAACAATATTCCTTTGAGGTGCGTTACAAAAAGGGGAGTCTCAACGGTAACGCCGATGGCTTAAGTCGAAGCCCCTAACGTAGGAATCAGCCTCAAAATTGTTTGTTACTGATGTTTTTCTTCCTGAGGCAGGATTTTTTTTAACATATTGCTTTTGTTTAGTGTTTCAAAGTGATGATATGCTTTCTAGTGCAATTTTTCAATTTGTGGACGCGTTCTGAGTGATGCTAGACTACTGTAAGGAACTAGGCAGTGGTATAAAAAGGGGAAAGAGCCTGGCAGGGCTTAGTGAGGGTTGTGCCGTGCTTGCTGACTGAGCGGTTGAGTTTCAGCGTAGTTCTAACGCTTGCCGGGAACGAGAACAAAAATGTGAACTCTCCCGAAGTCACTTTGCCGTGTCCCGTGCGAACCTGATCGAGAGAACGAGGCCTTCTCTGTGCGCTGCGCTCAAGAAACGTCGAGGGACGCCCGACTTCGGTTATGAGCATCATCGAGCGACATCCCTCCGGACAGCGGATGCAGACCCCTGTCCATCGGGATCTCCTTCCCCCGGCGGGGCGGTCTGTTGCGTTTCGCCTGCGACACGTGGTTTTGCCGGCGCGACTGCGGCGGGGCGGCAGACATTTTGGCCCGATCGTCGTCGCCGCAACGCTCATCGGCAGGTGTTTCCAGGCGCGACTGCGGCGATGCGACCGCAAAGGATCACCCTCTCATTCCAGTCATTGTGCCCGAACCAGGCGATGCGAAAGCAGGGATCATCCTCTCATTACAGTCATTGTGCCCGACCGGCAGCGCTACGACAGGGTGCTACGAGATTGTGCTCGACATGGTGCTACGGCAGCGCTACGACACTGTGCGTCACCATTAGCCCATTGTACATTCACGTGCTCGTCTTTTGAGGGGTTCCTTCTTGCCCTCAACTGCGAGAGTATAAAAACAGCTGCCCCCGGACGCCAAAAGGAGGGCTCCGATTTCTTCTGTTGAGTGAAGTGCTCTCCCGTCTCTCTACTTCGGTCAAACCTGACCGCCAACTCTTTGCGATGTTAAAATAAACAAGTTGTTTCGTTGTTACCAGTCGACTCATGCTTTGCCGGGACCTTCGGATGCTTCCAGTTGTACCCCAGGCCGCCAGGCCAACGCTACCCTTGGGGCTTGCGACCCAGGTACAACCACGGGCGTCAGCGCCGAGTTCCCAACAGATCGTACCAGCGGTGCGATCCAAAGAACGAGCAGGAACCCAGGCAATTGATCAACCTGTTGTCAAGAAGAATTGTCTTAGAAGTGGGAAATGCCGCCGCAAGTGCTGCTACCAAATTGCGGCGTTTATACAATACAATATACAATACGATATGCTTATTTAACATCTTTCAGATGTTGGGTGCGCCGACAAAAGCCAATGGAAAGACTTGACGAGGCCGGCGCACCCTACAGAAGCTTGGCAGTGGTACACGAGAACATACAAAGAAACAGCGTGAAAACATTTTCAGAAGACAAATACAAAATAACAAAGTTGACATTGTTTAGCTATACGTGCATCCATTGAGATTCTCTGTTTAATAAATGTGGGAGGGTGTAGCGCAACATTTGACAACGATAATTAGTACGGGTCTTAGGTACAAAGCATTTCAAACTAGTTCGTGTTGAATGCTTAGGCTCTTTGCGTTTCAATGCCGGATATCTGTAACATAAAACAGTTACTTTTCATAACACCTGCTTTATAGCGTCGGAGGAGTAAAGTTTCATACAACTCAGGAATGGGGGTTATATCAAGTGCCTTAACGATCGGCTGAGTGTGTTCTAGTAGCGATGCATTCACAATATTTCTAATGGCATTCTTTTGAAGGAGATGCAAGCGGTTGGTATTGGTAAAAGAGGTGGTACCCCAAACCAGGATGCAATAATTACCAACAGAAGAGAACAGTTCATTATGCAACATTTGCTTAATACGATTCGGCATGAAGTATATCAGTAGACACAAAATACCAACAACCTTCGAAAGTTTGTTCACCACGATTTCGACGTGATCATTCTATATAAAATTTTAATTGAAGATGCCACCTAGACTTTTGACTGCTGGAACTGTTTGGATGAGTGACGAACCTATCCATAAAGAAAGTGGTGGCACGGGAAGCAGCTTATTGCGAGTCCTGAAAAGCACCGCTTTTGTTCTTTCAATGTTTATTTTTTATAGTATCTAGAGCATTCTAGAAGAGGAGGAAAGGAAGGAAGGAAAAAGTAGAGAAGGAAAGGCAGGGAGGTTAACCAGTTTAGCGTAACCGGCTTGCTACCCTACACATGGGAGAGGGATGGGTGCGATGAAAGATGGGGAAGGGGGAGAGAGAGAGAGAGCACATAGGACAGCACACAAACATCGTCCGGTACAGTCTATCAATCTGGCATTGTACGTGATAACACTGTCAGAGCCGCTTGTCCAATCCCGTCTCTTTCAAAAACTGAAGTAGTCCCTTCGTCGCCTTCACCTGCGATGTCTTCTGTCGGTGGCATGTGAAAATCGTGTCGAGGGACAATGGTCTAGTGTCAAGGTGCGCGAGAACGGATGCCAGGGACTGTCGCTGAACATTATATTCAGGACAGTCGCACAGAATGTGTTGCAGCGTCTCCTCGCAAAGACAGGCATTGCAGAGAGCGTTGTCGGCCATTCCAATGCGGAATGAGTAAGATTTCGTGAAAGCCACCCCTAACCATAAGCGATAAAGCAGAGTCGCCTCGCTTCGGCGGAGTCCAGTTGGCATATAGAGATGCATCAAAGAGGGCAGGTGGTATTGACGGTTGCTCTGGTTGGTCTGGCTGTTTGGTGTGCACCATGAAGAGAGCGTCATCTCCTGTGCAAGCACTCGAAGTCTGCTAGCTGCGTCGGATCGTGAAAGCGGTATGGCCTCTTCTTGTGCGTCTTCAAGAGCCGCCCGAGCTGCATTATCGGCGTCTTCGTTTCCAGTGACGCCGCAGTGACTTGGCAGCCACTGAAACGTCACGTGGTGTCCTTTCTCCTGTGATGTATGGAGTAGGCATCTAATATCGAATACGAGCTGTTCGAATGGCCCGCGACGCAGAGCTGATAGTACAGATTGTAGGGCTGCCTTTGAGTCGCTGAAGATGGACCATTGTCGAGGTGGCTCCCGACTGACGAAACGGAGTGCAGCGCGAAGAGCAGCTAGTTCAGCAGATGTCGATGTTGTCGGGTGGTCAGTCCTAAAGCTGATGGTAATAGCTTTTGCTGGGACAACCACAGCACCGGACGAACACTGGATGTTTGTGGAACCATCAGTATAAATGTGTTCACTGTCCGCGTACCTCTCGTGCAGAAGAAGCAGAGACAGTTGTTTGAGGACAGGCGACGACAGTTCAGACTTTTTTCCGATTCCTGGTACACTGAGATGTACTGTGGGGCTGATAAGACACCAAGGGGGTATCGATGGTTTAGAGGCAGCGGTGAAGCCCGAGGGAAGTTTGTCGTTGTACTTGTTGATAGTTTTAGAGAATGATGATTGGTGCCTGTCTGAAGGTAGTGCTGCAAGGTGGTGATAGGGGGCACGTGCAAAATGTCTGATGTGCGTTCTCAGGGCTTCCACCGTAATGTGAGTTCGCATTGGATGGTCCCGAGCAATCGCAAGAGTCGCCTCTGTTGACGTACATCTGGGCAAACCAAGGCAGACTCTGAGTGCTTGAGCTTGTACTGCCTGCAGAACACGAATATTTGTCTTGCAGGTGTTGTTCAGTACAGGTAGACTGTATCTTAAAAAACCGAGAAAGAGAGCTCTGTAGAGTTTAAGCATTGCGTCTACTGACATCCCCCACGTCTTCCCTGTAAAGTATTTGAACAACTGGGAAGTAGCTGTCAGGCGCCGTTTCATGTAGGCCACGTGTGGGCTCCAACAGAGGTCTCGGTCAATAATGACGCCAAGGAATATGTGGTTTCGGACATAGGAAATGGTCCGCCCATTGATTGAGATGATATAAGGCGTCATCGGTTTCCGAGTAAATGCGACTAGTGCGCATTTTTCAGGTGAAATGCTGAGACCCTGTTTACTCAAGTAGTTCGCTGTCAAAGTGGCCGCTCTTTGAAGTCGCGCACGTATCTGAGGACGTGTGACTGCCGAAGTCCAGACACAGATGTCGTCAGCGTAGGTTGAAATCTTGATGGTAGTTGGCAAGCATTCAGCAAGTCCAACAAGAGCGAGGTTGAATAGCGTCGGGCTGAGAGCACCGCCTTGAGGAACGCCCCTGCTGGTATAGCGTCGCGTAGTTGGGCCATCGTCAGTTAACACATAGAATGATCTTGCAGACAGGTAACTTGCAATCCACAAAAAAACTCGACCACCTAGGCCAACCGTCGCAAGAGCGTCGAGAATGGCCTCATGTAATACGTTATCGTATGCCCCTTTCACATCTAAGAATAAAGCTGCAGATAAACGCTTACGGGACCTTTCGTGCTGGACATATGAAACGAGATCAACTACACTGTCGATGGAAGAGCGGTCACGTCGGAAACCAGCCATGGAAAGCGGATAAATCTTGTAAAATTCAAGGTACCATTCCAGGCGGCCAAGGATCATCCGTTCCATTATCTTTCCGACACAGCTGGCCAGTGCTATTGGGCGGTAAGAGGTGAGTTCTAATGGGGATTTGCCCTGCTTTAAGAGTGGCACCAGGCGGCTTACTTTCCATTCGTCAGGAACATTTCCCTCCTGCCATGAGGAGTTGTAAAGGCTCAACAATTCTATCCGAGCGGACTCTCCGAGATAGCACAAGGCCCGGTAAGATATACCATCTGGACCCGGAGATGATGAGCGCCTGCAGAGAGCTAGTGCCGCTTCGAGCTCCTCCATTGTAAAAGGAAGGTCCATGCGGCAATCACGGGAATGGGGGACGTCAGCTCGGGCTGGAGGATCTGGACGAGCCGCTTGGTCTGCGATCCGCGCACAAAAGTCTTCTGCGACATCGATGTCTTGCCGCCCTTGGAAAAGCGCTAGCGCCTTGAATGGAAAACGCCGTTCCGGAAGGCAACGCAGACCTTGCACCGTTTTCCAAATGTGAGACAGTGGCTTGCGGGGGTCGAGTGTCTGGCAAAACGTTGCCCACCGTTCCGACGCTAATCTATCCATACGACGCTGAATCTTCTTTTGCATCCTCCTGGCTGCCCTAAGGTCATGGATTGATTTTGTACGTCGATATCGACGTTCCGCCCGGCGACGAAGCGCTCGAAGTCGCTCTAATTCTATGTCGAAGTCATTTCGCGTGGAAGAGATCGTCATCATGCGAGTGGCGTTTTGCATCGTCATTTTAATCGTTTGCTCTAACCCAGAGGGTAGGCCCTCGCGGCAGGCATCTTCCATCTCAGATTTGAAGTTGGCCCATTGAATCGTCCGAATGGTATTCCGTGAGCCTGATGTAGACGACAAGCCTTTGATGTTCAGATAGGTGGGAATGTGGTCACTCCCATGTGTCTCAATGTCTGGAAACCACTTCACACATCTGGCGAGAGAGTTGGAGACGAAAGCAAGGTCGAGGCAGCTGCCGTACGTCACGCCTCGAAGAAAGGTGGGGCTACCATCGTTCAGGAGAGTAAGGCCATAGTTGTGGGCGATACTTGCTAATATTCGTCCTCTTGCATTTGTCCTTGTACTTCCCCATGCTGGATGGTGTGCATTGAAATCTCCTATGATGACCCATGGGGCGGGACAAACACTCAAGATATCCGCAAATTTTTTGGTATCGAAATTGCTGGAAGGCGATATATACACGCCTATGAGAGTAAACAAGAGTTTGTTCTTTTTAACTGTGATGCATATATATTGATTGTCGTCGTGGGGCGCAATTGGTTGCAAAACATAGGTGAGTTCACGACGAACAAAAACGACGATTTTGCTGCATGCACCGTTTGTTGATGAGATGATAAACTCGTATCCTGACAGTCTTATTGGTTTCGACAAGTTGGGCTCACAAATGACGATGAGTGAGGCTTGTTGCTCCAGATCTAACAAATGTGCGACTCTGAAGAATAAAGACGTGTCATCTGCATAAACGAAAAATGTTGGGAGCTTTCTCATGCAGACGCTGTCGTTAACATGCAGGAGGAATAGTAGTGGTCCCAAAATACTACCTTGCGAACCGCCTGAAGAGATTTGCGTGAAATCTGAGGAATCATTGTTTATTTTTACCTGCTGTACTCTAGAACTGAAGTAATACTGAATTATTTGAAGGAAATTCCCGCGATAACTGTAGTGTTCGAGCTTAGCTGACATTATTTTGTGATTGATGTGGTCAAACCCTATTGAAAAATCAATGAATATGCCAAAAGTGAGAAGTTTCTGCTCAAAGTAGTCTCAGATAAGCTCTTTTTGAGTCAGAATCGCGGTTTCCTTCGAAAGATATTGCCGAGAACTATGTTGGCTCGGAGTTAGTATGTTATGTTTTTCACATAAACCAGAGATTCTTCTAAATAGTATTTTTTCAAAACACTTGGAGAAAACAGGTAGAATGGAGATAAGGTGATAATTAGAGAGATTATTTTTGTGTCGTCTTTTATGAACAACCGTGACTTTAGCAATCTAAATTTATTTGGGGAATACTGCATGTTCGACGTAACAATGAAAAATATATTCTAGTCCTGGATTAATAATCAGTTACATGTTTAATTGGTAAAATTTTAAGGACATCAATGTCAAGCGACTTTCTGTTGCGTAAAGCCAGGAGGCATTTTTTGATTTCATTTGCATCGGTTGGTGACACGAATGCACTGTAAAGAACCCGTTAGTAAAGATATTTCCCATTGATGGGCTCGCCATTTTCATCAACAAGAGACGCAAAGTAATTATTGAAATTATCTGCCAGCCTTTTCTCACACACAGGTTCATTCTCCACCACAAGTTCAAGCACACCATTAGCAGTTGTATCTCGATTTAAAATTCGGTTCATGTTCTGCCGCACAAGGTCGCTCCTTCTTAACAAGTCTTGACTGAACAGTTTTTCCATATATTCTTGTTTCTCGTGACGAAGAAACAACGTAACTTGGTTATGGCATGTTTTAAATTGTACAAGATCATCCGGTGACCTGGTTTGGATAAAGCGGTTATGAAAGTCTGTTTTCTTTCTTATCATTTCGAGACATTCTGCGGTTATCCATGGTTTTCGAGCTTTGCGGGGCTTTTTAAGCGTTACAAGAGGAAAGCTTCGTTCATATACAGATTTAAATATGACAATAAAGGAATTGTAAGCATCATGTGGATCATTTTTGTTGTGCACAACATTCCAGTCAACATTTGCAAGTGCCACCAGAAAGTAATTCAAGGTCTCATTACTGATGCGCCGGTAATCGAGTGTAGGATATATGTATTCTTTTTTAGAGTTTACAAACTCTGAAATCAGGTATATTGGAAGACGCTCACTTATATGGACATTAATTACACCAGAATTATGACGATCTCCTGGGAAGTTGGTAAAAGATACATCTATCGCCGTCACTGCGTGTAATCGTGTGGGTTCATTTATGACGGAAATGAAACCATTGCATTGCAATATGGACTCAATTTCTAGTTTGTTAGTAGAATATGAAAAAAGATCAATGTTGATGTCACCACCTAAAACTATGTTCAGGTTGTTTTCTGTGATCCATTGGAGATATTGGTCAAGAAATGAAGCAAAATTGGAAAAGTTGCTTTTAGGTGGCCGATAGATAACAGAGAGCATATTTCTACCACTTTGTAGGGAGAGTATTTCGTAGTCATTGTGAGTTAGAGTGAAATCAGTGGGAAAGCTGCATTTAAAAGTTTTTCTGCCGCTGTCATAATACCCCCGCCTCGTTTATCAGGGTGATTTTGCACATACGCATTGTAGTTTGGCAACTGTAATGCTTCATAACTATTTTGATACCAGGTTTCAGTCACCATTATTATGTTGAAGCGGAAGTTAAGTTTAGAAAGAAACGCTTCAAACTCATCATCTTTGTTGCGCAAGGATTGTGCGTTGATGTGAAAGAAAGACGACATTTTCTTTTTCTAAGTATACATAGCGGATACATCAGACGGCAGGAATGATTGACACATTGAACACAGAAAACCGGAGGAGGCGAAGGCCGTAGGAGGAGGACGAGGGAACAGAAGTGACGGAGAGGTAAACCAAACGTCCTGTTCACTACCCTACTCAGGAGGGGGATGAGTTAAGGGACGAAAAGAAAGCAATGAGAGGAAGGGAGGAAGGTACTAGCAATGCGAACACACGCGGCTGTCTAACAGGTCTACAATCGGTCCCTTAGGCTGCTTCATTTCGTAAACCGCAGCAATGCCCACGTCGCTTTGTAAGCTGCGAGCTTAGAGGTCTAAAGGCTATCGTTTTATTATTCTTAAGAGGGGTTTCTTCGGACACAATTGCGCAGCCGGAAGACACGGAATCGATATAACAGAAACATAAATAACAGTAAAAATAACAAAAAGAAAGAATCGTGTAAGGGGCTCGAACACACATGAAATAAAAGTGAATATCAAGGACAAATAAAGAAAACATCACGCAGTCTATTCACGATACTGTGTCAAAAAAGATTGTTTGAAAGCATGTGTATTGTACTTACGATCGAAATAAACCTAGCAATCGCCTACTTTTTGCCATGTGTGAAACGGAAACATGTGAAACGTCTGTTGCGCTTGTGTTCGATTATTATGGAGCGTATAAGTGCTCATTACATGTAGCTGCAAGTGCTTATTGGCTGGTATCGGCTTTTCGCGTGTTCTTAACAGTAAGTTTGTCTAGAAATACGCCACAATAAGAAGTGCTGTTGTTTATACAACAAAGAACGACCACGAAGAATACAGGTGATTAATTCTAATGAATGGAAAGATACCAAACATATGACTGTTTCAAAAGAACGCTTCAGGCAGACAAAGACGTTACAAATACGAGGGCAAATCAGAAAGTATTTGCCCCTATCTTTTACTAGTCAAAAGAAGGTACATATAGGTAACTACAAATGTACGTGCTATTCTACGCACCCGCCACTACTTTTCCCCATAGTCCCTACGCCGGTCCAGACATTTGTCCCATCGCAGCATCAAATTTAAGATGCCCCTGTGGCAGAATTCGTCCGGCTGACTGTAGAACCACCGCGAGACAGTTGTGTTGGCTTCATCGTCAAACGTGAATCACCGTCTCGCCATGAATTTCTTCAGCGGGCCGGAAACGTTGGAATCATTAGGGGCGAAGTCCGCATTGTACGGTCGGTGGTCTAGGCTCTCCTAGTGAAATGACCGGAGCTTGTTGGCGTTTCACATTGCCACCTGTGGCCTCGCATTGTCGTGGAGGGTCACCGCGTTGGGCACATCGAGAATCCCTCGGCGTTTTCGCCTGATCGCGGCCAGTAGACGTGACAGTGTGGAACAATAACTGTCGGCATTGACGGTTGCACTTTGCGACATTAAATACAGCAGGATCGGTGCTCAGCGATCCCAGAAGGCCGTTAACGTTACTTTTCCAACCGATGGCACTGAAAGGACATTTTATTTTTGCGACAGGTGAACCCGGATATTCCTATACCATGTTCTGCTGCTTCGATTTCGAAGTGAAATGCAGTATCCCCGTTTCATCGCCCGTAGCAATGTGGTCCAGCAAACTTTAACCCTCATCGGTATACCGTTGCACTTGCTTCAGTGAAGCAATCATTCGCTTGCCTTTCATCATGTCAGCAACATGAAACCTCCGGGTACCATAAGGACCCGTGAACGATGTTGTAAACAAACACTCGCATACGAAATTACCAAGCTCCCGGTAAACGTCTTTGAGGTGCACATGCCGATTCGATTTTACCATTGCATCCAGGTGGGAAGTGTCGTCAGTCAGCGACGCACGCGGCCTCCCCAAATGCTCATTGTCATGGAAGTCTTCACGGGCTTTTGCGAACTCACAACACCACAACCTTCCAGTTCTTAATGCGAGACACTTTTCCCCGTACGTGGGCTACACTCCCTGTGAATTTAGATGGGCGTTCGTCCCTTGCTCAATAAAAAACGAATCACACTTTGTTGCTCATACGCCGTGGACTTATGAAGCACAAACCCCATCTTCAACAACTGACAGGAGTGCCGAGCCGCGGAGCTACCGGCAGATAAGGCGGGGCGGGGATAAGAAAAGTCCACCGCTGGGAATGCATATGTTGACTTCGCATTTGCAGCTGTAAATTGAGTAAAAAAATATGGGCAAATCTTTCTGATTAGCATTCGTAGTTGAGAGACAAACGGCTTTATTCATGGCACCCTTCTGGAAAGGCTTGTTTTAAAGCTACAACAGCCACTGAGAAAACGTTCTGCTGCCATGTAAACGGGCACAAAATACAAGACGCAGCGATATTGACCTGGCGCGATGGAAGTCAACCTCTTGAAGACTGACGCAGATGTAATCTCCACAACAACGTATTTCAGTAAGCCATGACATCCGTTTGAACTTTAAATGCTCGTAACGCGATTACTTCGTGATCTCACCTTATAACCACAAAGAAAAAAAATGAATGCCTTTTCTTTTGAAGGGTTTTCCTGGTTATGCCATTAAAACGAAAATTTGTCTAATAACTTATAAGGGTACTTTTTTATTTGGGAGTGGGAGTCCGATTTCACTGGAGCCAGTCCATGAGAGGCTCCATCTGATAACGAAGCACGGTGAAGAGAGTGGGTAAGATAACTATTGGCACTTGGAGATATGGAAGGTCACTGAACGCAATGCAGTGACACTAATATCAGCAGCATAAAATTATCAATAGACTTTGAAAGGAATAAGAAGTACCAGGCACAGTATCCGGCAGCACCCGTGGATGGCGCGGCGTGTCCAGAAAGACGCGCGAGAGAGAAGCCAGATAATGCCTTTTAAAGCATTCACCCGCACTGGCGCGCCATGCGTTTCGGCGGCTACGGCCGAGACGGCGCCCAGTGGTCTTAGGAAAGCGCGAAAGTGTAGTCCCGCTGCAGTCCACCCTGGGTCACTGGGTACGTACCACTGAGTATGTACCCGAACAGACAACTTCGGCATTGTGCACGTGATGTCGGTACGTCCGCATTCGTCCTGGCGGCATAAGGAGGAAATACGTAGTGAAGTAGCGTGCTTACGTGGCTGCTATTTGGAAAGAAAAATTGGCCTCGGCTGTTCTTCTGTGGGATTTACCAGTCTGCAAACACGGTGCCCGCTTCCGAAAGTCTGTGTACATGCTGGGAGGGGGGCGTAGGAGGGTAAATATGGCCTACATTGAACGCACTTCGGACAGTAGGGGTGGAGGCAAGTACCCTCCAATCCTACACCCCCCCATCCCTGGTAATACGCCTGTGTTCTTGTGTCTGTTGATGCGCGCCTATGGTTTCGCGATTCACGGATGACATGGGCATTTGCATCAGAGAGAGGGAAAGGATGCAAAGAAAGGCAGGAATGTTAACGAGAGGTACAGTACTGGCTGACTACCCTGCACGAGGAGAGGGAGTAGGGGAATAGAAACAGAAATAGAGCTGGAGGAGGAGATAGATAGATAGATAGATAGATAGATAGATAGATAGATAGATAGATAGATAGATAGATAGATAGATAGATAGATAGATAGATAGATAGATAGATAGATAGATAGATAGATAGATAGATAGATAGATAGATAGAAGGGGGAGATAGGGAGAGAGAGACGATCACAAACAAACCGCGTACGCTATAAAGCGGTAGGGGGCGGCAGGTTGCACAAGAAACCGATCACTGACTTCGACCATCATCTTCGATGCCTTCTGCCACAATTTTTAAAATGTTTATTCTGCGCTGTTGTGGAATGCAGGCCCGTATACTCCGAAGCCAAGCAGCGTTTTCTCACAGACGGCTCCGGGCAGTCTGCGACATCGTCCAGGGCCACGAGTTCTTATGCTCGCAGGGACAACGCCACAGGAGGCACCCATAAGCGAGAGCGTTTTTTCGCGTTCGTGTAACTGCGAGCTTTGCGCGAGTCGCCCGTGTGGCAACATGCAGGATTGATGACCGTGAATCGACAAAGATCCTTCGCGGCATCTGAGTAAACTCGCGCACTCCGGAGTGGGGCCGGTCCCGGGACGAAACCGCGCAAAGTTGTGGGCTTCTCGGCTCAGCGCCGAGAAGCCCACATTGCGAGGGGAAGGTGCGCGACTCCCTCGCATATGCACGCTCTCAGACGCCGCATCGCTGCAGAGCGCGGAGGGAGGGGGGAGGGAGGGGGCGCCCCTGAAGTCTTGCCGCAAGAAAAAACTGGGACAATGGAAGGAAACCAGATTCCGCTGGAACTCAGGCCGGTGCTTTCGTGATATGAAGACGAGCTCGATAACATCGGCGCCTCTTCTTCGCAGGACCGCTCTTGTGCAAGTGGTCAGCCGGGCCCGTTTAGTGGCGCGCAGCCTCTCACGACGAGTAAAAATGTGCGGGATGATCGCAGATCGCTGTCTGACAGCGCGAGTGATTTAGTGCGCACTCTGCGGCGGTTAGCCCACTACAGGCGGAGGATTCCGCGACGGCGTGCTGTCGAATGTTATGTGCGGCAGATGAAATGGCGCGGCGGGCGCAGCAACGCAAGAGGGTTCGCGCAGGAAGTGGACATTGACCCATGGCTCGACATTTGCCCTCGTTTGATGCGTGGTACGTGAAACGCGATCTGGGTGAAACGAATAAAGAGTAATGAATACGCGACGAACACCCAAGTCGCATCCGGGCAGCGGTAAGTGGACGCGACGTATAATGTCTGTTTTATTTATAATTTACTTATTATACAGAATCCCGCATTATCCATATAAGATCATTATAGCTGGGGAGGCGTGATAATATCCGCGATATTTTTGTAGAACGATATCAACATACACGGTGGCACTCGGAGCAAGCACAATTGTAAAGAAATGCATTTTCTTTTGTTTGAGGGTGAACATGACATTTCTAGTTTCCAGTGACGTTGCGTCAGTGTGATTTTTTTACGCGCTAGTTTTATTTTTCTGAACAATGGGATAAAACATGACGCGCCAGGCCTCTGAACGACGCTGTTTTGGAATGTTCTCAAATAATTTTAGACCCCTCGTTTACCTGCTATTTAATTCTATATATTCTAAGGTGTTCTTGACGTTCGAAGTAGCAGTAGTGTTTGTATGAACTGAGACTGTCGTTCGCGTGTGCTCCCGATAGCAAGTACTTTTGTTGGTCTTTTGCTGTTTCCTGTTTTCGTGGTTGCCCTATTCACGTGGTAACGCAAGTTTCTTCTTGTTCTGTTTTTTTTTATTTTATTTTTCAATACACGAAATGAGAAAGCGGGAAGCTTGCTACGACCATTTTAACGCGACAGCATTAAGGAGCTCGTGTCGCAGGAAAGGCGGTGTCGTCGGCGTTGGCCGTGAGCGATAAATCCCAGGAGGCACTTCATGAATAAAAAGCAACCTGCTGGATGGGAATCGAGCCAGAGTCTCCGGAGTGTGAGACGGAGACGCTACCACTCAGCCACGAGTTCGTTGCTTCAAAGCGGTACAAAAGCGCCTCTAGTGAATGCGGTGTTGCCTTGGAAACGTGCCATAGAAAGTTATACTGTGGTGTATATCGGTAATTATGAGCGTGTAACTTACAGAAGTAGCAGTTACACGAGTAGCGAAGTACGTTTCCGCTACATTTCTTCTGCGCTCTGCGCACACGCAGAGCCATCTTGCGGCAAACACAGAAGACCCCCTCCTCGCATTAACGTGCGGCGCTGCCCCGACACGTGGCGCGCCACTCGCCCGCTTCTCCCCTTCGGGCCGTGCAGGCACCGGTGCGAGGATGCCCCACTACCCTTGCGCTTAATAAGCTTTCTCGCTCTCTTCCCTTCCAACTTCACTCGTCACTCGAACCGTCGTGTTTTGGCGACGTGGCTCCTCTTTCCGCTCACAGCGCGGTTCCTAGGTGCAGCGTTCGATGCGGGACGCCTCTGACGTGATCGCTGCACCGTAGCGCGTCTGGTGGGAAAGCGTCCCCTGCGATGTGTGCCGAGCTGCTTCCAAGGAGTCATGCGTCTGCGTGGTGCTCCCGAGCGAGATAGAGGACGATCCCATCGAGGCGTCAGCCCCATGATCGCGTCGGCCTTCATGGCGCGTCGCGGCCCGGCTTTCCGTGCCGATCACGACGTTTGGCTCGCGTAGATCGTTTCTCCCTCCGAGACAGCGCCGAGTTCTTTGGTTCGTGCCGCTTGCTCAGGCGCACGTTTCGTTGCCGCGCCGAACGCTGCGCTGCTCGGCGCTGACCGCGTGATTGGTGGGTGCAAATTCCGATGCGGGGCGCCTCATAAATGAGCGCTGCGACGTAGCGCAATGTCTTACAGCCCTTGGCGGGTCGACGGGAACGCTGTCGCGTTCCACTCTTGAAGGCGAAGCTTAAGCGTCCTCCAATTTTTCCACGTCTATTCCGGTTAAACTTACCTGAAGCAAAATGGAAGGCTGGGCTTATTGGTGAACAAACATTATTTTTCGTCCTGTTTCTCTTGCGTGCATGTGTTCTAGCTGCTTTTTCGAAAAGGGTTGTCTTTGGGCTCTCAACCTCCACAATTTCAGAAGGGCAGCATGAAGATCATGGCATGACGTTTGACACGAATTTGCCGCACAGAGGGTGACAATGACACGCTTACGAGTGCATATAGATGAGTTACCTATCCGCCCGGCCGGAAGTCATATTAGGAATATTTATTTTCTATTACATTGATGGATAAAGAGAGCTTGCTGAAGGTGTTCACCTTTATTCAGTGTTACAACCACTTTATTACTTTCAACGTTTGACTGATATTAAATAAAATATTCTGAAGTGATTTGAGTTTTATTTCAGAAATAAATTAGGCTAAGGTGTATTGCCCAAAGCAACATTTTCTTACCTAAGAACGAGGAAACCTGCGTACCAACACTCCTTTTGTTAATCGTTGATGCATCGAATCTAGCCATAGTGTTTTCTTTGATTTTGTGCATGTGTGTTTTCAAGTAAGAGTGAAGGAGAGTAGGCGGGAGTGGCGGCTACCCCCTTGAAACTGTCAAGGGTCTCTCAGAAAACTGTGCCCAATCATGCGAAAACAAATTGAAATATATTACGTTACACTGGCATGCCGGCACAGAGGTGTCAGCGGAAAAATAAAGAAATCATGTAGTTTGATGTTCAGTTTCCTTGTAGTAATAAACATATCACAGAGGAATCAACGAAAATAGAGATTTGATAGAATATTTTCACTGTATAAGCTCATTAAGTGCTTCTCTTTGGCTCCTCTATAGGTACAATGGCGGCTGCTCTCTCAGAGTTAGACCCAGCTACCTAGAGTGAGAATTGAAACAATTGTATCGGAAGAGCAGTTGGAGGCATTACGTGGCTATATATAGCAAACACGCAAACGAAAGTGCGAGAGATTATCAGTATGGCTATTTTCACACAACTTGTGTGGAGGATACCCGAAGAAATGAAGAAACAAATTGGATGGTGATTTTTCGAGGCCGAAAATTTTCGATGTACACTGCTGTGATAATTAAATACACGGACATCTTGCAACAGGTCAGAAGTTTGACATCCTCGTACCGGACTCCTGCTCTGCTTTGCTATCGCGTCTGGTTTTCTACCCTACACAGAGGGAAGAGAGGTAACAGAACAAAACGAGAGGAGTGAGGGGTAGAAGGTGCCACTCGCAGACACTAACACGCAGGGTTTCCCATCACACCTGCAATGGGTCATTGAGGCTCGTTGATTTCAGAATCGCAGCAACGCCCGCGTCGTTTTGTGAGCCTGTGACGAATGTGGCCACGATAGTGGAATTCTTCTTTCAAAATGATCTATCATTCAGCTAGTTCAACAAATTATGAAGAAGGTCGCGCTATAAATCGTAATGAGTTGAAAAACACAAGGCGTCTTCACAGAAACAAGTGGATGTTCGCATACGTCTACGGGGTTAAACGTCAAGGTTGTAGTCAGTGGCGTAGCTAGGTCGTCTGGTACCCGGGGCCCATAGGTCTTCTGTCACCCCCCCCCCCCCGCCCCGCCCCGGGTGTAGCCGGCGGAAAGAGTTCAGACGTATATGACACCCCCCTCCCCCCCCAACTCGCCTCGTGCACCCGGGGCCCACGGCCCCCCGGCCCCCCCTGTTGCTACGCCACTGGTTGTAGCGTTCTCGTTTAACATTTCTAAAAGGTTGTAGTGTTCTCGTTTAACATTTCTAATTCCGCGCCGCGAAAACCGGATAAAATTGTTGTACTTGAATAAGTTACCGCCGACGGCAACCTAATTGAGCGCTCACTTTGCCATGGAAAAAACAAAACAAAGTAAAAAAATATTGAGAGACCGAGGAACGATGGAGCACACGCTGACTATCAACAAAACACTTGCAGCCGCAAGGCAGTAATTACGGACGCTTCCCCGCGCGGTGGTGGCAGCTAGTTATTTTTCTGCATTCAAGAATGGATCTCGGCTCAACGCCAGGGATTCACGTCGCTTCTCCCCTGATGACCACTCGCTGCCCTTCCGCATCTGGTTTTCGTGCATCGCAGATGGCGACCTTCTTCCAGAGGGGAGGGATGCAGCTGCCGTCAAGTGCTGGCACCTGCTTGCACGACTTCGCGCTCGGGGCGGACAGAAAGAGGTGAAGAAAGGGGGCTGGCCGCAGGCTGTTCACAGCGAACGTGTTATACCGCCACGCTTGTCTCGGCGACGCGCTTCTTGGCATTCTTATATACCAGAAGCTCGCGCCCCTTTGCAATCGAGCGTGAACGAATCGTATGCTTGCCTGCGGTGGCTAGGTCTTTCAGAGTGACGAAAAAAAACTCTTGTTAGCCGAAGCTTCGATCGAACGCTGCGCTAAAGCAGAGCGCATTAAGCCGTTCTTTCAGAAGCCACCACTGAAGCCTTCGAGGTCGTTTCGGTTGCGACACAACTCATCATCGCCTCCTCTCGTAGGGCCGGTTCCTGCTTCAAGAGCGCTTAGAGGACTGGACTTTGACGTGTCTTTGTCTTTTATTTTCTTTCATCTCGCATTCAGCTGAAAATCTAAGAGCCGCAAGTACTCGTAAAAGAGAGGGTAAGTGCAAAGCGGAGAGGGGAGTTAGGTTGGCGGTAGGTGATCGGGTAATCCGAAATCCGTGAGACGTCCACAATGGAAGCGATCCCATTGTCGCGATCTCTCGCTGCCCAGCGCCTAACGCGCGCAGAAAGCGACAGTGGTTTCGAGAAGCAGAAGTGCTAGAGACACGCAGGGCATCGCCCACGCTGGTAGGCTCGGTTGCTGCGCCGGGCGCCTTTGTTCGGGTCCGGCCGGTCGTACACGCGAGGAAGGTCCAGGGTCGCGACCCTCGCGGATCGCGCGAAGAGCCAAAGCACGCCGCGCCGCGACCCGGCGAAGGCACGTAACGGTGGGTACGCGTGGAAAGGGAAACCGGGAGGGGAGGGCGTGGGGAACTGTGTCAGGACGGCGGTCAATCGCTGCTCCTCGACTCGGGATCCCACGTGATAGGAGATTTCGCTCAAGCAGCGCTCTCTGGCGGCGGCGCTAGGGTGCGCGACGGGTGCCCTGGGATTTTGTTCTTCGTCATATCTTCTTTACATCTACCCTCGGTCAAGGGTTGCTTAAACGGCACGGTGGGAGGCCCTCGAACCGCAGTGAGACCGAGCATACGTTCACGAACCTTGTTGTGTGCGTTGCGTCATCGTCTTGCTTGCATTGGCGGAGGAAAAGAAAACATTGCAGCATCGACGATGGCAATGACTTGAACATTGTTCGAAGGCGGGCTTCTGGGAGAGAGCTTCCTTACCTTTAAGGTCGCATTGTCTTAATGTGCTGTCATTTGCTCTAAGTTCTCTTTGACAATAGCAAAATCAAAACAATGACAACTTTGCAATACATTTCGCGTGCAGCCAAGAGCCAATGCAACCATCTGTATGAGAGGAAATGCATTCGTGCGAACACTCATGGTTGCTAGCGGGTACGTTTCAAATGCGCTGTCACCCTTGAACAATTGCTTATTGTTTGTAAAGTGGCATGTGCGCGAGCGAATTTCCCCCTCGCTCATTTTCGGTATGGGGGCAGCAATAGTCGTGTAATAAAGCTTAAGGAGAATAAAAGCAAGCGTGTATACTTAATGAGCTCACTGAGTACAAGCGCTGCAAGGACTCGGAGCAAATAGAGCCCAACTTTCTTGCCTTGCGCGCAAATTCGCCGTACACGAATCTCATGACAAGCATCGTGCAGAAGCACACCTAAACCATTTCATTTGTTAAGGAAAGAATCATAAAATACGACCACGGATAGTTGCTGACATTAATCATTACAGAAATTAGACAAACCTGGAATTTCTTCCGGGTGACTCACACAGCAGCGGCCAGCAAGAAATCGAAACAAACACCATTTAGTGGCCGATACTGAATTCCGTTTTCAGAATGTTCGGGAATACTCCTTTGATCGAATTTCGTTCAATTGAATTTGAATTTCATCTCGCATAAATATTTATAAGGTTTTCATTGAATGTTTGAACCCTTAGGCAGAGGCTACAGTTTCGGTTCCAATTGAGAATGTAACGCTGTAACGCAGACAGCCTGCAATCGGCAGCAAGCTTTAAGCGGCGGGCCCCACAGGCAACGCCTCGGCCTTCACCCATCCCTTAGCCGCACAGTGTCCCATCCGGTGTGAACCAAGTTTGCGACTGCCGCCAGGTTCCCACTACGTGCCCTTCAGAATGCGTGCAATAACTCTGCGCATTGTCTTGGAGGACACGTGACCATGCAACATGGCAATTGTCTCGGCGATGGTCATTTCAACCATCGCGACTTCACCTTCGACTAATGAACGCCCAGAGACGCATAATTCTTCGGAGATGGTTTACAAAAGTGCAAGGACAACTCGTCGTTAAACTAATGCAGGCAGCACAGCCTTTTTCTTTATCACAATTTTCAACACGTCTTAACAATAGAGGCGATTTATAAGTTATAGATTAACGAGGAAGTGGGCAGCGGGTGGAAGTGTGGTAGACTCTTCTAACCTAGTAAGAGCGATTCATCTTGTACGAGACATGGCCCATCCGCATGTATATTCCACAACACGGTAATGAACTCTTCAATAGCTTTTGAACCTTGCCAAAAATGACTGTGCGTACAGCCGCGAGGAATGCGACGAAAAATCGACCAAATATTACTCCTCCAGACACAGCAGTTCATAAGCCTCCGGCGCTACCCGTTTTCTCCATCGACGCACAGAAAATCGCTTAGGCAATGCGGGTGGCATAACCTTCAGCTTCGATCGCGTCTCATTGAAGCGCGACTGCGCGTTCGCCTACCTGCAAACCATTTGCTCAGCATGTAAGCAGAGCTTGAACTGAAAAGAAAAAAGAAGAGCGTGTCCACAACTGCCAGTGACTACACGCCGGACGAGCAGTCGCATATAGGAAGCACGATGAGAAAGCGAAAAAGAAGAACGAACCGAAGAGCAAGACAGCGTGCATTCGTGTTCCACCCGTTCGAGTTGCGTGTTAGCTACGAAAGCATGGACACTGCGTGCCGTCCGCGCAACCGAGACCCACAACGCGACGCGGTATTGCGGCACTCATGAGATCACGACTGCGAGTCGCGTGACGCGTCTCAGGAATGGCAGCAGCCGTGATGACGTACTACAACAGCGAGCGGTTCCTGCGGGGAATCGTGCCTGTGCATTTGCACGCAAAACAAACAGCATCTCACAGAGAGAGGAAGAAAAACACGGCAGCACGGAATGTGACGACAAGCAACTGCAACAGACGCGGGCAGACGCTCGCGGGGAACGAAGCACAGTGAAAGAATGCAGGAACTTCAAGAAAAAAAGAGAAGAAAAAGAAGTGCTGGCCACTAACTTTCCCTAGCGCATACCGCTTTCGTAAGCCAGCGAAGGTTGCCAACGTTGCCTCGAGAATGCCAGTCATATATGGACATGCGGAACTTTGAAGGACAAAGCTAGAGCTGCCCGTCAATACCCACCCAGTCAATTATGACGTTTGGCTGGCCCTTTCCCTCCGTCCTGTTCGTCAGCCAACATGACAAGGAGGCTGTTCACCGGCTATGAACGAAGCTTGCCGAGTACCGCGACCACCCGGGCAGCGGTTCCTCTCAGCAGCTGTCGGAGGTCAGGCTAGCATCGTTTACAAGCTGTGGTGGCTCGATGGCTACGACGTTCTGCTTCCAAACACGAGGTCACGGGTCCGATTCCCTACCATGGTTTCCGTATTCTGAAGAGGGCGCAATATAAACATCGCCTACCGTGCTCTCGGTGCACTTTAAAGAAACACACGGGCGGCGAAAAATAATCCCTTGTCCTCAACCTCTCTCCGAACTCTGTGCACTATGGCGACGCTACAGCCCCAACCTTTGAGATCAGCATGGTTGCAGATCACCGGGACAAGAGCAAAGCAGTAGACGCTTGCAGAAGTGAAGATCTGGGGCCAGTATGCACGAAACTCTCCTGCCCATGGGTTACTTCGTAACGCCTTTCGCCGTAATAAATTACGCTGAAACGTTCCTTCTCCATCGTTGCTCACATTGAAGTGCATACTGCTGCCAAGTGGTACCGGGTGGGGCATTGCCGCCAGTCCTTTAAGGCGATCACCCTAATTGAGAACTTTAGCACTGTATTGGAGCAATGAAAATTCGGGCAACGCAATCATCTGCACTTTAGTATTATCAGGTTTGTTTATTTGTGCATCGAGAGCGTCAAAGGATTTCGAGCAGGTCAACTATAACCAGCTCGATCAATGCCTAAGTGGCGAGCTATTGTTTCAAATGTTCGCACGAGTACGGTACGTAAAGGCAGCGGGCCAAGGCGACATCGGGGCCAAGGATGGCAAGCCATTTGCTACGCAAATTCGTCGAGTCTTCACGCCGGACCTTCGTCGTTCAGATTCTATCAGTGCACGCCACAGTTGGATTGCAGACACGCGAAAACTGATTGCCATGAGACCATGGACTGCTTACTGTTCCTCGCTTCTGATGTAAGCAGGGTATGCATGGAATTGAGCGATATATTTTAATTCAAGTCAAATAAATAGGAGATGGAACGTCATTCACGAATTAGCGTGATTGATGAAAAGTAATCCTTAATGTCTGTGCGGTTATACTAGCTTTATATCGATGGAGGCCTTATTTAACGGGGTGCTAGGCCGGGAACATTATGAAATGTGTTTAGTGTAAAGGAGTATGTTCCAAAACACTATCCAAATTTCTAGGGGAAAAAACAAATTAGGCGAGAAAACCAAGCTCAACCTCACCGTTTTGTAATGCAGGTTTCAATTTGAAGCGCTTATATAGGGCATTAAAGTTAATGGAAGTTTTAAAGTAGCCGGAGTGTGGTTAGTTTTCTAAGTCACCTCAGTATGAATAACAATGCGGGGTTAAAATGTACGTGGCAAAGCTACAGTTTTCTATGCAAAATGTCGTGGCCGTGCTATTAAATGTGATGCATTTCTTGGCGACCATTTGCCACTTTGACAGCATTTATATGTCTATCTAGCCGCCTAAGTCTTGGCGCTTTCATGGTCGTTTCGTTACCTTGGTATGTACTAAAACAGGCATAGTATGACAAGAGTGTAAGACGAACATAAATGATAGGTCATGACATGCGTGTCATGTAGGTCATCAAACAGCCGCCTACGTCTCGGTGCTCTCATGCTCGTTTCGTTAACTTGGGACGCTCCTCGCACACTGCTTCGCATAACATCGATACCCACAAGGCATGGGATCTACTGGCTTTTTAGATGACTTTTCAGAAGCCAGGGTTCGTCAACCTGCATCTATGTATATACGAGTACACTAGATCTTTTCTGTTTCAGCATAAATGTGAATGCGGCCACTGTTGCTGGGTGCCGAACCCGGCATATTGCACTGGGTAGCAGGAAGCCATAAATATACTGAGTCATTGTGACGGTGCCCGCACCTAAGTCTGTCGCTTGCCGGTACGCCAAGGGCAGTGTTTGTAAAGTGGTTTTCAATCGGCTTGTTGTAGGCGTGTCCATAACCTCTCCACACTGTTTACAAATTTGTGTACTGCGCTTGCTTTCTTCAGTTCTACCCACTGGTGTCCAAAAAATAAAGTACACAGATTGAGATTGGAGTAAATAAGCTTTCAGCATATTCGATGTGGCAACATTTCACTTCAATGTACTGCGTATTGGTATAAATAAGCACTCTGATGAAGGCAGTACCACCATGCTTGACGAGACACGTTCGACTTGTCGCGTTCTCTTGAACGTGGACAAAAATAGTTTTTTTTTTCTAATGCTGGCAGCCAAAAATTAACTTGTAGATGTGTTGTAAGCCGGTCATTTATTTCTTTTTACGAAATTAGGTAATTATGAGTACAAGCCAGAATACACCCAAAGCATCCTACTTCCATCCCGGTTTTCTTTTCAACCGAGTCTGCAGCCTCTTGATATAAAGCTTTGTAATTCTGACAACTTTATCTACAGCCCATCACAATTAGTGACTGAAGAGGATAAAAGTGATTTTTTCTTCGTTTAAGTGGCATACGAACGTTGTAAACAAATACGGGCTTCAACCAATCGAATACAGAATACATTCCTGCTTCTGAAAGAAAACTGCGTCTTCCCATCAGTTGAGAACTTGAGTCAAGAGGAAATTTGCTGAAGAGAGTTTATTCTCACTGAGTACACGCAATGTTACTCTGTGGTCGTACTGAGCACATAGTAACAAAGCACAAAATAAATACACTGTAAAAGCACGACGCCGTTGTCTGTTCACTCGCTTGGAGCAATTGAAGTATTTGATGGACCTTATGCATTGGCTTTCGTTCTACGGCAGCGAGGTGACATCCGCAGTAAACTTGTATGTTCGACCGTATAGTCGAATACTCGGCTGAATCGAACATGAACTTCTGGAATCAAATACTTCAATTGCATGTAAAAACTATTCGACACGCATCAAAATTTTGAATTGTCGCAAACACTAGTTCATTGATTTCCCAGCGACAGCCACTGGCTTTTTGGTGGCATCCAGGACGTCGTCGTTCTCCATTACACTAGTCTTGTTTCGAAAAGCCAACGACACGCTCGCGATCAAACCCCTTTTGTTTTTTGACGCCTTAGCCGAGCTTCCTCCAGGCAAAGCGCTGACACGAAAAACATGCAAAATGAGTGCTATGCAGACAGCATTGATTAGTGGTATGTGCACAGGTAATATGTGACGACAGGGAAACATCCCTCCATTAACTATAGTGAAACAATGTAGATATCTAAATTTGAGGAAAAGAGCAACCCCAACCAAGGTAGATACAAAGTAGGGCTCTTACATACGCAGAGAAAAAAATAGCGGTGATGTAAATCAAACTATGGGGTCGTAACGTCTGAAAGCAGCATGCGAACCACAAAGGGCTCAGTATGAATGTTTGACCACTTCGAGTTCTTTAAACTGCACCTAGGTTTAGGTGCATAAGTGTTTTTGCATTCCGCTCCTATCGGAATGCGGCATTTGCGGCAGGCTATCGAATCCGCACTCTCATGCTTAGCAGCACAACGCCATATAGCCAATGAATCACTGTGGTGGGTACAGGAATAACATACACAATATTGGTCTCGAACTCCACCACTGGAAAAGCTGGCGCCACCGTCGCCGTGACGTGCTATTAGGGATCACGTGGACATAGCGGCCGCGTCGGCTGCTTCGGGAGCGCCGAAGCGAGCTGAAAACGAGTTTAAATTCCCCAGTACGCTACGGTCCTCATATAGTGGCGAGATTTTCCCGCTTCGAGTGTCTCCTTTACAACGCTTCAAAGCACTACAATACGTAGTGGCTGCCTTTGAAGGCGCGCAACATGGTAGGCTACTGCTCGGTGCCGCAGTGCCAGACGTACGCAACGGAGCCCGGTGTCAGCCTTATTCACACGTAGCCGCTGGACAAGAAGCTGCGTGAAGCTTGGCTCGCGAAACATAAAACCGGCAAACAGCCATCGGCTACAACTCGGCTATGCAGCAAGCACAGGCGCGAGGAAGATTTCTGCTACGGCGCCGGGTCTGCGATGTTCGGAAAACGCGCACTGAGACACTCGCCCGAGTCCGCTGCCCGACTAATGTCATGGCGGTTTGGTCTATGAACTTGTCGATGCTATAGATACTGGCAAGTTCTCTGGAATAGAAAGGCAGCGGTAAGACACACATTAAAAAAGGCATGGCATATGGTCATGTTTGTACGTGTTATGAATTAATGGACTGGATTACGAAAAAGAAGCAGAGGGAAATCGCACGCTGAGAACACCGATAAACATGCAGTGCGACGCAAGTCGAGAAATAGTATAGAAACCTCCAAGAATTTAGAAGAAGAAAAAAGATTGAATCGTCGCGACGGCACATCACCGTAGGCGTCGAAGTCTCTACAATGAAATTATTTTTTAACAGCTCTGATAGCGCCGACGCAACATTGGTTGCTTGTATACTGTCAAATGCTCCTATTCTGCGGCCTAAAGCTCATGGCACGGTGCGAAAACGCGCACGCGGCGAAAGCGAAACAGTGCGCGGACAAGCATGCAGACGCGCAGTCAGTCGCTGCGAATCTGTGCGATCGCTGCATTGAGGTTTCATTCTATTACGCTCCATTTAGTTACACAAACACTATAGGAGCATATTTCACATAGTTTACTCTCAGCGTTTCAAGAAGCCGGTTCGGGAGACTACGTCGCGGCGACCGCGCGCAGTGGCGTTCACTGAACGTATCCGGTAATGACATAGCGTCTGTAAACGATTCTGTGCTTTCAGTTTCCCCAAGATTATTATTTAGACAGTAAAAAACTTCTCTCGTTTCGAAAGTACTTACAGAAATGTCCGGGAGAGCTCGCGCGTGGTGTTTTCAGTGAGCGCTGACAGCAAAACCTATGAGGAGCGCGCCGCGTGATCCCTCATACCACGCCAGCGAGGCGCTTCCGATAGATGGCGACTCCGTAACTCCTCGCCGCCAATATACTATCACAATACAATGCGGCTATGAACTCGGCGATCACTTCAGCAACAGGACGGTTCGTATGTGGTATTAAAACGCGTGGAATTAAACGCTAATGCGAATGCTAATTTTCACACGTATACATAGCGTGAGTACAGACCTCGGGTGACTTGTGCGCGTTCGGAGTGTCATATTCGCTCGTTACACAAAGCGCAAAGTGATGATCAATAAGAACTGATGCGTGGACGACCGGGTACAGATATATGGCGGAAGCATCGTCACCACAAACGGATGCCGAAAGAACGCCGCTGTGTGCCTTGATTATTTTTTCTGCGTCCGTGTGACGCTGCGCTGTTTTCGCCACGCATAACGTGATAAAGCGCGATGTGTAGTTGGGTATATAGGCCTATATGCGTTTTATAGGCTTCACAATTCGTCTTTCTGGCACTTTCTTAACGAGTGCTGTACCTGAAACATATTTTCGAGCTCCAGTTTGGTGGAGACGCTGTTCGCTTTTGAGCAGGCCCTTCGTTTCACATAATGGGCTTATTCTGTCTGTACGCAATCTCGTTACTGTTTTCTGAGGCGGGCAAGCATCTCACTTGCGCGATCCTTGACGCGTTTCTGCCACTTCAACTCCCTGTGACGGTGGCGCCACCGATCGTGTGTTTAAAATCTGATTTGTGCTTCAAGCGCGACAATTTAACCTCCGATGTGCACTCTGAAGCTATCATCGTTTTGGCATTAAAAATCATTTCTTTCATTTTTGAGGGAGGATTGAAAGAATCGTAGAAGCGCACTGTAAAAATCCTAGAAACACAATTGTCCGGTTTGGTCTGGCCTTTTTCTCCTTTCAGACTCTCGCATTTCATTTCCAAAATACGCAGCTTTCCTGACGCTTGCCATTTGCCCGCCGTGGTTGCTTATGCCTTTAGAATTACACTGCTAAGCACGAGGTCGCGGCGGCCGCATTTCGATGGGGAGAAATGCAAGACGCCTCTGTGCGGTGCATTGGTTGAGCGTTAAAGATTCCCAAGTGAAACAATCTCCGGAGTCCCCCCCCCCCTCCACTCTTACGGCGGGCTTCATAATCATATCATGGTTATGGCACGTAAAATCATAGAATTAAATTTTTATTGCGATAGCAATCACATGGGCACTCCAGGCACATTTCTGCCGTCGCCGTCGCCGTGATGTTCGGTATAAAGTCCAAGGGCGATAGTATCGTCGCTGCGTGCGGTATGCTGTATGTGCGAGTGAAAGCGTGCGTGGGTGAGCGGACGATGGCGGCACAATCTGTGCACGCAAGGGAGGAAAGCCGGGAGGAACGCACCATCTTCCGTCTCGCGCAAGGCACGGGGGAGTGGAGAGAGGGGGTGTTCTACTCCCGTGGCTGCCGCGTATGGCACGGCCACGTGGGCCCTGTCTTGAAAGCGATCTGCGATGGCAACAGCGTGCGTGCTGATAGCTTCTAGTGCTCTGTGTTTTCGCCGCTTAGTTCGCATTGAAGCCAGAGGCAGCACGAAAGTAAATTTACTCGCTGCTGCTGCCGCGCTTCCTCCCTCCAGCGTTCTGACGGCGTGTTTCCGCGGTCATCGAGCGAGATGCGCTCACGTTTGCTTGTGCACGCGTGACACCATGCTTGTTAATTTACTTAGCAAATGTTTACTGGTTTACACGGCTGATAAAACTGCTATCCTTACATCCTATAGCTGTCTACTAATTTGCTATCGCAATCGATACTTTTCCTTTCAGGCGAAACTGCGATTTCTTTTTCTTTTATCTCGCCATTTCGTCTAAGCCTCTGCGCGGTGGATATTAAAGAAGGAAACTCGAAAGAGCTTTCCAAAACAGAAATGAGAACACCTGTGCTCCTATTCCGCGGTGGGCCGTGTTTTACGCTCACGACATCGCCAGCGTGGACGGCATTTTCGCCCTTCGCGGCAACCTTATATGGCAGGAACAGCGCACGCGTTCGAAGAGTCCTGTTTCCACGGGGCGCGCCGCGCAAAGAACGACGCGAGTTACAAGGAAGGAGAAAGGCGTCGCTTGTTTTCTGAGCGCGCGCGCGCGCGCGCGTCTCCCAGCTCACAACAACAAAGGCGCGCTGTTAAACGCGCATACATGAATATTGACGAAGGGAAGCGAACCCGCGCGCCCAAGGTGCGGCTGTTCGTTTGCCGTGACCGCGTGCCCCCGACGGTCACAGCTCGGCGCGCGCGCCTTGCATTGTTTCCTGCCCTTACGGCGACGTATGGCGTCGGTATTCGGTGGTACTGGACTCTGGCGAACGGGAATGTAAATGCGAGTGAAAGGTGGACTTGGCAAGAGAAAAAACGCGCTTTCGATCGCATTGATCTTCAACGACAAATGGTCACTCCGTCGGCTAACAGAAATGCGTTTAGAGGCGCCTCATACTACTATATTTATCTGCGATTAGAATGCGTTTAGCATGCGTTTAGCATGTTTTGGGAGGTGGTTATTTGTGGCACTGGGGGTGCATCATGTGTTATAGGTAGCGCTCCCCTTAACGTGATGCCTTACCGGTACACGGGAGCCAATCGGTACCTCGAGCGCCACTTTTTCAAGGACCAGTTCGGAACCCTGTGCAGCGCCAGCGACCGCCTCTGGGTAGGGTCTCAATAACAGCGTCCCAAAAAAACAATAGCGTCACGAGGGAAGACTTCGACAATGCTTCCATTACCACCGTGCCACCATATAGTACTGCCAGTACCATCGCACGGTGTATATAGCATCGTGCGACCGTACCCTTATTAACTTTGGACTGTGCACTGTTATGATCGACCTGTCAAGTGTGAGCCCCGTTCAAGCGGGCGCTTCTATGTCGACGTAATTGCTCTCTTCCCCAAAAACGCGTCACCCCTTTATGCCCTTAGTATGCACAAAGGAAATGACGAAGAGAAGACCCGAAGGGCAGGAGCTCATCGACTTCAGAAGCTGACGAAGGCACTGACACTTCCACAAGTTCCCCAAGTTTTCCAGGAAGACGTCGACGACCACAAGGCCGCGAGGTGTTATTTAAGGCCGTCCAGGCCCCCGTGTTAATCAGAACCGCTCGAGACTCGGATAGAGTCACAAACATGTACTAGTGAAGTGGATACATTCTCTTCTACTTTTTCCATCATCACAATGCCCGCCTTCATCGGCAAACATTTTGCAGACGGGGCAAGTTAAAACGAGCGAAATATTCGGCGCAGCGAGAAATCGAAAAAGACACCACACCGCAGCCCGTAAGACAAGGGAACCGCCCATCGCGCAGAACTCCAAAAGGTTCCTTGTGGCGGTTGAGGAAAACGGCGGCGTCGCCTAACAACAAAACAGGACGTGTCTCTGCGAGTAAAGGTGCTGCTGAAAGGTTCAACCGGGGCTGAGATATGCATGTACGAACAGGGCCAGTCAGATCGTCACTGCAGTGGAATGCGCCACGAGAGTGAGGGCAAAGGGAGACTGGCGATCCTTCCCGCGTTTGCGGCCTCCTTTTCAGGGGCGAGAAAGCAAATCGTGGGCACACAAAGTGGCAGGCGACGACAGAGGAAAGTGTATGCCTGGCGCCTTTTGTTGTTATCGGCGAGCCCGAAGGTATTTAGACAGCGATCCAATCGAGTGCGCATTAAGAGGTAGTAATTGTCGAGATGGGGGCGGGCCCATAAGTTGCTTGTTTGTAAATAGAGCGTGACGCATTTTTTTTGTTTGTTAGTTAAGAGTTATTAGTTTTAGTTTCAAAGATTCAAAGGTTTCGCTTTACGCTAAGAATTTCTTTGTATTGTTTGTATACGAGCCAGTTACAAAAATGCGCAGCGGGTGTTGGGACGATGATGGCTCGTGGTCGCGCTGATTTTTGCAGATCAGCATTGACATTCGGGATTTGTAGAAATAAACCATTTTGGGTAATTCAATGCTTACAGACCAGAGTAGGTATGTTTATCGGTCACCACCGCAGAAATTTGATTTGCTGAAGCGCGTTAGGAGAAGCAAACATTTGTTTTTTTTTTGTTTGTGAGCGCAGATAGTGCTTTTTGTTTTGTTTTGTCTTTACATTTTAAATGCCACTTAGTGAATTGGTTTATTTCAGAGTTGAAGCGGTCAGCAGAGCGCAACAAGTTTTGCATTAGAGGCGTTGGTACTGGAAGGCAGTAGTGACGGAACGAGGAAATCACTACGCGGCTTTTATGCGTTGGATCATTTTCAATGCGTTCTCGGTCTCTCGATAACCATGGCTTTCTCGGGAAAAAGAAACACAGGAACGTTGGGCATTAGGCTGGTTGAAATACGCAATGAAGTCTGGTTTTCTCCGCTGTTAGTTTTCAGGAATCTCGAACCAGGGCTGCAGGTACGATTCTGATAAGGTTTTATGTGAAGAACGCGCGAACTTGGCAGTTCTCCTGGTTAGTTGGGCTATCTCTTTGGTGTGCCTTGGGCTTGGCGTGGTTTATTTCCAGAACATGTCACCTGGCAAGCCTTGGAACGACCAGCGAAACGAAGCAAAGGCACGGGGTCTACCGGTCTGTTCGAGGTGCTTGGATACTGCAACCCCTTCGAGACCTCCTGTGACGGCGGACGGGCTGTTATGATCGACCTGTCAAGCGCGGGAAACGTTCAGGCGTGCGTTCCCATGACGAGAAAATTACCCTCTTCCCCGAATAAGCGTCACCCCTTTACGCCCTGAGCATACACGGAGGGAAGGACGAAGAGAAGACCCGAAGGGCAGGAGCTCGTCGACTTGTCAATCTGACAAAGGCACTGGCATTTCCACAGGTTCCCCAAGTTTTCCAAGAAGGCGTGCACTACCACAAGACCGCAAGGGGTTATTCAAAGCCATCCTGGCCCCCGTGCTAATCATAACCACTCGAGACTCGGATAGAGTCACAACGATGTACCATTGAAGTGGATACATTCTCTTTTACTTTTTTTCATCATCACGATGCCCGCCTTCGTCGTCGTTTCCTGATTCTTGCGGTGAAGACCCACCTCACCAGGTCGAGATAGTATCAGCACTTTCTTCGCGTTCAGCAAACGAAAACGGCTAGACTGAAAAATATCGTGATTAGTTCACAAAGAAACCTGAACGCTTTTTAAATGTAGTAGTTACGCCCGAAAGGCGAAGCATTGACCACGATACTTCCAAAAAAGGCTTAAGTCGACGGGTATACTGGAATCGTTTGTGAACAGCGCGTGGACGCACGAGCAGCAAGCTTTGCCATATACTCAAATGAGAAGAGAAAGAGACAGAAGAAAGGGGAAAGGCAGGGAGGTTAACCAGAGGGGAAAATCCAGTTTGCTAACCTACGCTGAGGAGAGAGGGGAGGGAGAGCTAAAGTAACTGAACAGTAGAGATAGAGAAAGGAAGGGTACAGAGATGGACAATCACAGTCGATCGCTGTCACCGCATACAGTCAGCGCACAGCACAGTAGCACTTGTAGGACTGTAAACATCAGTTCAGGCAAGAGCTGCATGTCCAAGTCTGTTGTCTTTAATAACTGCAACAGAGCCATCGTTGCCCTCCACTGCGATGGCTTGTGATGTCGGCATTTTAAAATGGTTTGCTCTGTTAAAGGTCTTCAATCCAAGGGCGCTATCACGAATGCGAGCGATTGTATCTGTAAATTCTAGCGAGGACAGTCACAGAGAAGGTGTTGAAGAGTCTCCTCGCTATCACAGTCATCACACGAAGCGCCGTCGGCCCATCTGACTCGTTAAGCAAAATACTTCGCAAGACCACTCCTAGCGATATGCGACAAAGTCGGGTAGCTTCGTATCGGCAGAGTCCAGCTGGGATGCGAAGGCGGAGGGAAGAGTTTAGGTGATGCAGGCGGTTGCTTTGAAAACTTCGTGTGTTCCACATGGAGAACGCGATATCCTCGGTGAGCATTGGAAGTTTTCTAGCGGCATCTGTCCGTGACAATGTCATCAACTTCTCCTTGTCGCCTTGAAGAGCTGACCGAGCAGCGTTATCAGCGTATTCGTTACCTATGAGGCCGCAGTGTCTTCGAAGCCACAAAAATGCGACGTGCCGCCCTTTCTCAACCAAGATATATGGAATATTTCTCTAATCTCGAATACCAGTTAATCGTGTGGTCCGCGTAGCAGGGCTGATAGTAAAGACTGCAGTGCTGCCTTGCAGTACTGAATATGAGCCATCTTCGAGGTTGTTCTTGGCATACCAGACGAAATGCAGCGCGAAGAGTTGCAGGTTTCGTAGTCGTGAATGTCGTTGGGTGATGCGTCTTGAAATTGATGGTGGTGGCTCTCGGTGGTGTTAAGAACGGCCAGCTGCAGTGCAAGTTTTGCCGGCAAGTTGCAACAGTGGCCGAAACTTTCCTGGAGCGCCACCGCCAACCTCTAGCCACGGCGTGACTAAGTCGACTTTGGGTCGGGAACAATACGCGCGTCCTCCACTCTCCGTCGCTTCAGCTAGGATGTGTTTGACGAAGCAGGCTTTGTGCTGAAACCGCCACCGTTACGCTCTAGCCTCGTCGCCGTTGTGACTGAATGAGTTCGGCTGGCCAACTATTGTTACCGAACTCCCCAACGCGGACCTGTTCCGCTATGAGTGGGGGAGTTGCCGTGGGAACGTCGTCGGACACCCCTTCCCACGCGCCGACCAAGACGCAAGACAAAGGCTACCCAGCCGCACTGCGCGGGTTGGCTCCGAGTTCTACGAAGCCCCTCTGACGTCGGCTCCGGACCATGCACCTGTGTGTGTGTGTGTGTGTGTGTGTGTGTGTGTGTGTGTGTGTGTGTGTGTGTGTGTGTGCGTGCGTGTGCGTGTGCGTGTGCGTGCGTGCGTGCGTGTCCGCCACCTTGGGATCGGGGGAGGACCGAGTGTTTATAAACGGCTGTTGTGCGGATGCTCGATACACTTTCTTACGCAGTCACGTTTGACTGAGACACTCTCTCAAGCAGTCGTGTTAGACTGACGTACTTTCTCTCGCAGTCATGCTAGACTGATGAACTGCATGCAAATACTGTAAATAAACCCATATTCCTCGTTCTCGATGAGAAGCAGTCCTTCCCTTCATCAACGTCCTCAGCGTGGATAAGTTGAACGACGGTATGGGCCAGCTACCTTCTAATTCATGCCCGACTCCAATCTTGACAACGGATCACGAGCGATGGGATTGAACCCCCAGTCATAACAACTGGCTGACAGCGGTGAGATGGACTTTGCGACGTGGTGCTGTGTCTGCGGTGAGCGATTGGTTCTTGCTTTGACTCTCTAGGGTTCATTTTGTGGTTGTTTTGTTTAGAACAGTAGGGAAGCTAGATTGTTGAGTGTTAGCTAGGTTGTGTTTTCCTAGCTAGATTTAGCGAGCAGGATCAAGGCAGTAAAGCAGCAATCATGGAGTTAAGGAGACTGCTGAGAGACGAATGTTGATTGTTGGTGAGGAACTGGGCCTAGATTTACGCAAGGAAATGCTAAAATTGGAATTATTGCAGCTAATTTCTGAAAAGGCCAGTGAGGAAGAAATTGAAATGGGGTTGGAACTTCTGAAAGAAAGAGAAGAACGGGACAGAGAGAGAGAGAGAGAGAGAGAGAGAGAGAGGAACGTGAGTTAAGAAAAATGCAACTTGAAGTTGAAAACAAACGTTTGGAGTTGTCTCAAGGAAATGAAGGGGCTCTGGGACGATCAAGTGAGGCAGAATCATACCGCATGGACAGGCTATTAAAGCCATTTGAGGTCGGGACCGACATAGGGTTGTTCCTAAGCAATTTTGAAAGGACTTGCGAGAAGATGAACTTCGGCCCGAGTACATGGCCACAGCGGTTGCTGTCAATAATGCCGTGTGAGGCGGCGGAAGTAATCGCCAGACTGAGTGCACAGGATGCATATGATTATGCAAAAGTTAAGGCTAGTCTCTTGAAAAAATACCGCCTTTCAGCCGAAGCTTTTCTGCAAAGGTTTAGAAGCACAGGCAAGAAAGATAGCGAGGGATATCCGGAGTTTGCATACGGCTTAAAGGCCAACCTAGTCGAGTGGCTGAAAAGCGCGGAAGCGTACGACAGCAGAGACATGATCATTGAATGCATGTGTCTAGAGCAGTTTTACAAAACCAGCCCTCAAGCTGTGAAACTGTGGGTGCAAGACAGAGGCAATGTAAACACTGTGGAAAGGGCGGCTGAATTAGCCGAAGAGTGCGCAACGCGTAGAAAGTTGAACGCCGAGGACGGAAATTGGGACGGTCGAAATGGACCGCGGAAACCATTTCCGTTCAAAATGGGTCCGCAGACTAGACGATCGGAGCCTGTAGAAGTGGAGGAAAAGCCCGCAGAAAAGAGCGAGGAGATACTTAACGGAGAAACCGCACAAAAAGAACAGAAAAGAAAATTCGAATCTTTTAGGCTGATCCGCTGTTATAGATGCCACAAACTGGGACATATAGCTGTAAACTGCGGGAAGCCTAGCGTAGTTTTCTCCTACGTGTAGGAAAAAGACGAGAATATGGAAGTTTTAAGTCCATATCTTCACGACCTGCAAGTTAATGGCAAACCATGCCGAGTGCTAAGAGACAGTGCCGCCACGATGGACATTGTCCACCCGTCTTACGTGATGGTAGATGACTTCACCGGAGAAGTAGCATGGATCAAACAGGTTGCAGAAGAACACAGCGTGTGTCTGCCCATGGCCAAAGTCAAAATCAGTGGACCATTCGGGGAGCTAGAGACTGAGGCTGCAGTTTCCAAACTTTTGCCACTGCAGTACCCTTACATCTTTTCGAATCGTTCAAACCAGTTACTGCGTGAAAAAAAGGGCTTAAACTGGGAGAGGGCATAGTACAGGCATTGACGCGAGGCCAAGCTCGTAAAATGGCGTCGCTTTCGGCCAAAAATGCACAAGCTGCTCCAGCGGAAGCAGAAAAGGGGATAACTTCCATACCCGAATCCGAGCTAGGCTAGAGGGGTGAAAAATCAGTCGAGGAGAGCCTGCCAACTGACAAGCTCATTGAGAGCGTATCACTAGAGTGTCCAAGTTCAAGCCTGCAGGAAGAGCAAGCTGACGCACTCACAAACGAGACAGGTTCGTTATTATCACCGGCCTCAAAGAACTTTGATAAGCTCTTACATGTGGATAGAGAGTCACTGGCAGCCGAGCAAAAGAATGATGAGAGCTTAGCTAAAGTACATCACACAGACAAAGCAGGCATTGCTAGGCGCAACGTGACGATACATGAGAGAGGATTGTTGTATCGGCACTACAGAGATCGAAAGGGTAGGATTTTAGATCAGTTAGTCGTACCTACTAAGCACAGGGATGACCTTTTGAGTCTCTGTCATGGAAATGGGTGGTCCGGCCACCTAGGCATAAACAAATCAAAGGAAAGATGGCTTATGGAATACTACTGGCCTGGCTGTTTCAAAGGCGTATAAAACTTTGTAAGATCATGCGACGCCTGCCAGCGCTCTGGTAAACCAGGAGAGACATGGAAAGCTCCACTAAAGGTAGTGCCCTTAATAACAGAACCTTTCAGACGACTTGTAATAGAAACGGTAGGGCCTCTACCAAAAACAAAATCGGGTTAGCGGTACTTCTATGCCATGCTGTGTCCGGCTACAAAGTTTCCAGAAGCAATCCCTCTGAAGTAGACGCGCTTTTGACAGTGTTTGCACGAGTTGGGTTTCCAGCCGAAATTCAGGCTGATCAAGGGTCAGTATTCACCAGCGCACTGACTTCCACATTCTTGTAAAAGTGCGGGGTAAAGTTAATACACAGTTCTGTCTATCACCCTCAGTCAAACAGTGTAGAGAGGTGGCATTCAGTGCTTAAGCGAGTTTTGCGTGCGCTCTGTTGCGAGCACAAGGAGGACTGGGAGAACTGTCTGCCGGCAACATTGTTTGCTTTGCGAGTGGTTCCACATGAGGCTACAGGGTTCTCGCCAGCAGAACTAGTGTATGGGAGGACACTCCGTTCTCCACTGAGAATGTTAATAGAGATGTGGGAAGAAAGAGGAGAGAGTCCAACAGTGGTTGAATACGTGCTAGATTTGCTGGAACGGCTAAGCGCAACCCAAAGAACATGGGAAAGGCGCAAAAAAACGCCAAATTCTATTACGACAAGAATGCGAGACTTCGTGCGTTTAACGCCGGAGACCAGGTAAGGATCATCAAACCTTCAAGAAAGAGCAAGCTTGAAGTTCACTGGGACGGGCCCGTTAAAGTGTTGCACAAACTTTCAGATACTAACTATGCTCTGAAAATGCCCGGTTGCAGGAAGGAGGTGAGGATATATCACTGCAATTTGATGAAGCCGTATATAGAGGGGAGCGGAGTCGTTAACTATACTATCAAATAGCAGGATGGCACTAGTACCAAGTTTAAGGAGTATAGGGCGACCTCCAACTCTGAAATCGGCCTAGAAGAAGTAGTAAAACATTCGGTAAGCTCGCACGCTCTAAGACCCGAGCAGCTAGGCGAGCTAAAAGAGGTGTTAGGGGAATATCTCGACAGATTCAGCGATCGGCCGGGTAGAACCAAACTAATAACGCGTGAAATAGAGCTGACATCAACCGAACCCGTAAGATCAAAGCCTTACAGGGTGTCTCCAAGACAGAGAGAGATTACGGAGGCGGAGATACAGCGCATGCTAGAGTTGGAAGTTATTGAGCCTGCTTAGAGTGACTGCACATCACTGCTAATACTGGCAGAAACCCCTAACAAGGACCCTCGTCCGTGTGTTGACTACAGGAAGTTAAATGCCATCACTAGGGATCAGCTGTACCCGATACCCAACATTGAGGAAGGAATTGAAAGAGTTAGCGCTGCTAAATACATTTCAACTATAGATCTCGTGCGGGGGTACTGGCAAGTTCCCCTTTCAGAAAGTGCCAGCCGCTATGCCGCATTCATCTTACCTGTAGGTACTTTTCGCCCTCTCGTACTCAGCTTCGGGCTGAAGAACGCGCTGTTTTGCTTCTCTAAGTTAATGGATATTGTCCTAAAAGACTTGCAGGAGTTCGCCTTGCGATATCTGGATGATGTATCAATTTTTTCGGATAGCTGGGAACAACACGTATCGCACCTCAAACAGGTGTTCTCACGGTTGAGGGAAGCCGGCTTAACGATGAAAGCGGAAAAGTGTAGGTTTGGTTGTTCACAGGTTACTTATCTGGGCCATGTTGTCGGCCTGGGCACGAGACGGCCGGCCGAGCTGAAAATAGCTACGATTGGAGAATTTTCTCAGCCGCGCACGAAAACAGACATTCGTTCATTTTTGGGACTTGTGGGGTACTATCAACGGTACATTCCGAATTACTCGCAAATGGCAGGTCCATTAACGGACGCCCTCCGAAAGGGAGCACCGAGTGGCGTACACTGGGATAAGGACAAAGAGAACGCTTTCCAAAGTTTGAAAACGCTATTGGTTTCTCGTCCTGTGCTTCGCGCGCCAGACTACACAAAGGAATTCATAGTTCAATGCGACGCAAGCGACAGAGGTATGGGCGTGGTACTTAGTCAGGTCGGCGACGATAAACGAGGAGCATCCTATCCTCTACGCCAGCCGTAAACTAACTGTAAGAGAGGAAGCCTACAGCGCTTCAGAGAAGGAATGCGCTTGTTTAGTTTGGGCCACCCAGAAGTTGTCGTGTTACTTGTACGGAGCGAAGTTCATCTTCGAGACCGACCACTGCCCTCTGACGTGGCTCAATCAATGGAGCGCCACCCCCAACCTCTAGCCACGGCGTGACTAAGTCGACTTTGTGTCGGGAACAATACGCGCGTCCTCCACTCTCCGTCGCTTCAGCTAGGATGCGTTTGACGAAGCAGGCTTCGTGCTGAAACCGCCACCGTTACGCTCTAGCCTTGTCGCCGTTGTGACTGAATGAGTTCGGCGGGCCAACTATAGTTACCGAACTCCCCAACGCTGACCTGATCTGCTATGAGTGGGGGAGTTGCCACGGGAACGTCGTCGGACACCTTTTCCCACGCGCCGACCAAGACGCAAGTGACATGTGTACTTATATTTAACGGGCGACCACGTTTCGCCGCTTAACAACTGTAATCGCACAGCGAGGGACGCTGTGCGATTACAGCGTCCCTCGCTTTGTCTTTGTCTCGCAGCCTTTGTCTTGTGTCACGTGGTCCGCTGTGCGGACCACGTGACACAAGACAAAGGCTACCCGGGCGCACTGCGCGGGTCGGCTCCGAGTTCTACGAAGCCCCTGCGACGTCGGCTCCGGACCATGCACCTGTGCGTCGCGAGCGCGCGCGCGCGTGTGTGTGTGCGTGTGTGTGTGCGTGTGTGTGTGCGTGTGTGCGTGTGTGCGTGTGTGCGTGCGTGCGTGCGTGCGTGTGTGTGCGTGCGTGCGTGCGTGTGCGCGTGTGCGTGCGTGCGTGTGCGTGTGTGTGCGTGTGTGTGTGTGTGTGTGTGTGTGTGTGTGTGTGTGTGTGTGTGTGTGTGTGTGTGTGTGTGTGTGTGTGTGTGTGCGTGCGTGCGTGCGTGCGTGCGTGCGTGTGCAAGCCGTCCCGGGGAGAGGCGGCGTGTTTACGATGACTGGACGAACGTTTCCTCCACCTTCGGATCGAGGGAGGGTCGAGTGTTTATAGACGGCGGTTGTGCGGATGCTCGATACACTTTCTTGTGGAGTCATGTTAGACTGAGACACTCACTCAAGCAGTCGTGTTAGACTGACGTACTTTCTCTCACAGTCATGCTAGACTGATGAACTGCATGTAAATACTGTAAATAAACCCATATTCCTCGTTCTCTATGAGAAGCAGTTCTTCCCTTCATCAACGTCCTCTGCGTGGATAAGTTGAACGACGGTATGGGCCAGCTACCTTCTAATTAATGCCTGACTCCAATCTTGACAACGGATCACGAGCGATGGGATTGAACCCCCAATCATAACAGTGGGTAAGCCACAGCTCCAGAGGAAGAGTGGAGCGTTGCTGATCCTACTGTATAAATATGTACCAGGTCGGAGTACTTGTGCAAAAGTAGGAGAGTTAGTTCTTTAAGAGCAGGTGATGACAGCTCAAATTTTTTCTTATTCCTGCTACGGTGAGGTGCACTGCAGGTCGAGCCAAGCACCTTGGAGTAATGGATGGCTTAGTTGCGGGGGTAAAGGCTAATGGATGGCGGGTGTAATTATCCAAAGTCATAATACAAAATGATGCCTGCGGTCTTTCTGACGGTAGCGTTGAAAGATTATGGGAACGGGCAAGGTGCCTAATGTGCATTCTCAGCACTTCCACCGCAATGTGTGTTTGTATTGGTTGGTATCGACCTATTGCAATAGTCTACACTGTTGATGCACATTAAGGCAAACCAAGACAAACTCTGACAGCCCGAGCTTGAATAGGAGGCACGAAGGTTTGTCCTGCAAATGTTAGTACGCGCAAACTGTATCTATCTATCTATCTCAAGGGCATCGTTAGGTATGGGCGGACACCACGGGCGATACGTCATCCCCCTATCTTCTATATGGCCGGACACCACGGGCGATACGTCATCCCCCTACCTTCTACTTGGCCGGACCCCACGGGCGACAGGCCATTCACCCGACCTTCTCCCAGGATTCGTCGAAAAGAGGATTGACTTCTCCTCCCCGTGCTCGGTAATGCAGGAGGAGGAGCCCTCTCTCTGTGCCTGTCACGTGTCATCGACGGAAGCAAGATCCCGCCCACACTGGTAGAGAGCCTATTTAAGGGTCTCCGAAATGTATTTTTGATATACCTCATACTTCATGCTCTTCTTATTTTCTTTCAACAACCTTTGAATAAACAGTGCAAGTTTCGCACTAGCAAATTGTCTCGCCCTTGCTCGGTCGCCATGGTCTACCTGATGCCTGCAGCCCGCCGACAAAGCCACGCTACCCAATAAAAAATGTCGGTCGAGCTTCGATAGGCAGGCGCCGCTACTTCTCGGCAGCAGTACGGTACGCTACCCTGGAGTACGTAACAAACTGGTGGCAGCGGTGGGATCGCCTCCAAACGCAACAAACTGGTTGCGAGCGGTGGGATCGCCTCCAAACGCACAACAAACTGGTGGCAGCGGTGGGATACGGAATCCTGCAGACCCCAACTTGGACGACAACTACGAGATCGTAGCCTCTTCGTCCTGGCAACAACGTTCGGAAGGAACGTGTCTGGATCATGACTGCATATGGTGAGTGCACGGCTTTTCTTCACTGACATATCACTTGGCTTTTACGTATTTTTGGAAAGTACATTGCAGTGATTTTTCTTTAAACCGTTGACGGAAGTTTGAGTACGTAAAGGTTCTATAGAGTGAAGGTTTAGCAGCACTAAGGGCAGCCATGAACTTGAAGGCACTAAAGAAGCCGGAATTGTTGAGCTTGGCCAAAGAGTTGGGCCTCCAAATTGCCGAATCAAATAGAAAGCCGGAGATCATTGAGGCGATCGAAGCGACCGGGGCAGACGACAAGGAACTGACGGAATGCCTAGAGAGCATTGAAGAGAGAGAGGAAGAGCGTAAGCGCCTAGAGAAAGAGGAAAAAGAAGAACGTAAGCGCCTAGAGGAAAAGGAAGAGCGTGTTGCCCGCGACGCACTCGAAATGAAGCGCCTAGAGATTGAGCTCTTATAAGCTCAAAAGTCTGAAAGACCTAGCACAGAGGCACGTGAAAGCGAGCGCAGAATGACAGACTTGATGGCACCCTACGCAGTAGGAGGGGACATAGGTCTTTTTCTGGTACAGTTTGAGCGCACGTGTGAGAAGGCAAAATTCGCGAGAAACACGTGGCCGCAACGCTTGCTTACGTTACTGCCACGTGAGGTAGCTGATATTATCGCCCGCATGGGGAAAGAAGAAGCAGATGACTTCGATGAAGTCAAAGCAAATCTGCTTAAAAAGTATAGATTATCAGCTGAAGCATTCAGGCGAAAGTTCAGGGAAGTCGAGAAGACCAAAAGTGAGTCATATTCAGACTTTGCATACACCTTGGAGGTAAACCTGAAGGAATGGCTCAGAGAAGAGGGTGCACTCGGCGATGCCGAAAAGACAATGCAGTGTGTTGCTTTAGAGCAGTTCTACCACCGGCTGCCAGTAAACATCAAGCATTGGGTTCAGGATAGGCCAGGCGTAGACACTGTTTCGAGAGCGGCCGATCTCGCTGAGGAATACGTAACTCGCCGTGCGGACGAAGGCAACGAAGCTCCTATGAAGGAGGTGAATAAATACAGACCCGACAAGCCAAAGCGATGGTCAAATTCGAGTCGGTATAAAACAATGGAGGGGTCAGATTCGGTGAAAACTAGTGACGAGGAAAGCGAGGGAGAAAAGGAGTCACCCGAACAAAGGGCAGGAAGGCAAAAGAAAAGGGCTTTCGAGGCCAAGAAACCAGTAGTTTGCTACAACTGCCAGCAAACGGGGCATATCTCCGTGGGGTGCAGAAATCCCAAACTAGTGTTGATGTCACTAAGTAGTAACGCAGAGAATCTGAACTTGTTCGAACCGTACATTCGAGAACTCGTGGTAAACGGCAAACCGTGTAGAGTGCTTCGCGACTCGGCAGCCACAATGGACGTAGTGCATCCGTCGTATGTAGAGGCAGGCCAGTTCACGGGGGAATGTGCTTCGATAAGGCAAGCCGTAGAGGCCTCCAGTGTATGTTTCCCGGTGGCCAAAATTCGTATTGAAGGCCCTTTCGGAGTACTGGACACTGAAGCCGCCGTCTCGGCACATCTCCCGCCGCAGTATCCATATTTGTTTTCTAACCAATCAGAGGATCTACTACGACGCAAGGGAATCGGGTTTAGTGAGGGAACAGTGCAAGCCCTAACTCGTTCCAAGGCAGTGTACGAATGTCCAGTGGTGGAGAAAACAGGTTTGACAGCTGATTCGTCAACCAGTACTGAACAGGATAGCCTTATAGGGGATGAGGCGGAAAAGTACGCCAGCTAATGAAAAAACCAGGAAAGCAGCGGAGCCTGAAATGTCGCGAGATGCAGAATGTAGGAGAAAGTTGTTAAACGTAAGCCCTGCCACAATGGTTGTTGAGCAGGATATGCGTAAGGCACAAAGCAAGGCTAAGCGTTACTATGACAGGACGGCTCGCACGCGACGCTTTGAAGTGGGGGAAAAGGTAATGATCCTGAAACCCTCGTTGAAAAACAAACTACAGGTTCAATGGGAAGGACCGGTTGACATAATTCAGAAATTATCTAAAACAAACTACGTAACCACGGTACCGGGAAAACGAAGGACACCACAAGTGTACCATAGCAATCTACTTAAACCCTACAGGCAGCGGGAAGCCATTGTGAACATGTCCCTTAACCAACCTGAGGAAATGCCCGTCGACTTTCCAGAGTTACCAGCAGTGACGGAGGCAAAAGACATTGACGAGACCATTGATAAATTAGTAGAACAGGCGGAATTGAATCCCTTTCAGAGGGCCGAACTGAGGCAACTCGTGTTTGAATTTACAGACGTATGTTCAGACACACCGGGCAGGACAACTGCGATCGTTCACGATATCGAGTTAACCTCGTCGGACCCAGTTCGTTCGAAAGCTTATCGCGTTTCGCCTCGTCAACGTGAAGTCATGACCGCTGAAATAAACAAGATATTAGAGCTAGGTGTAATCGAGCCAGGAGAGAGTGATTATACCTCGCCTCTTATCTTGGTTGAGGTCCCAGGAAAAGAGCCGCGGCCATGTATCGACTACCGCAGGCTCAATTTAATCACGAAGGACCAGACTTATCCAATACCGCATATCGAGGAAAGGCTTGAAAAGGTGAGCAGTGCTAATTTCATCTCTACGCTCGATTTAGTCAGAGGGTATTGGCAGGTTCCATTGACCGAGAGGGCAAGCAGGCTTGCAGCGTTTATTCCCCCGATGGGAACCTTTCGTCCGAAAGTGCTGAGTTTTGGATTGAAGAATGCGCCATATTGCTTCTCTAGTCTTATGGACCAGGTGCTACGAGAAATGGAGGACTTTGCACTTCCCTATCTGGATGACATAGCTATCTTTTCTTCATCATGGGCGGACCATATGCAACACCTGCAAACCGTGTTGTGTCGTCTACGAGAGGCCAACTTAGCTGTTCAGGCTCCCAAATGCCAATTAGGGCGTGCGGAGGTAGCTTATCTAGGTCATGTAATAGGGCAAGGCCATCGTCGGCCTTCCGATGTTAAACTGATCGCGATAGACAACTTCCCGCAACCACGCACCAAGCGGGACATCAGATCATTCCTTGGCTTGGCGGGTTATTACCAAAGATATATTCCGCGGTATTCCGAGATTGCAAGTCCTTTAACGAATGCTCTCAGAAAAACAGAACCACAAACGGTAAAGTGGGATGACGCAAAATAAAAGGCTTTTAGTATGCTAAAGAACGCACTAACGAGTCAGCCAATGTTGAACGCGCCCGACTACTCTAAGCTACTCATTCTTCAGTGTGATGCCAGTGACAGGGGTATGGGGGTGGTGCTCTGTCAAAAGAAAGATGGCGAGAACGAACATCCTGTACTGTACGCCAGTAGAAAGCTTTCAGTTCGTGAGGAAGCATACAGTGTATCAGAAAAGGAATGCGCCTGCGTAGTTTGGGCGGTACAGAAGCTAGCTTGCTATATCGCTGGCTCGAGATTCACGATAGAGACTGATCACTGTCCCCTCACATGGCTGCAATCCATGTCTACGAAAAACGGTCGTCCTTTGCGCTGGAGCTTGGCTCTTCAACAGTACACCTTCGATATTCGCTACAAGAAGGGTAAGCTTAACGGCAATGCCGACGGTTTAAGTCGTTGCCCCTAGAGTATCGAAAGCCTCATGCTCATCCGGGTTTCCGTGGCATTTTTTCGTTCATTCATATGTTTTTCCGAAGTGAAGCCGATTGTTAGCTGATTTTAATAACCACGTCCTAACGCCTTCAAGAAATGGCCGGTTTTAGTGTTGAAGGGGGAGGACGCGCGTAGGGAATGGGAAAGGTGTAGCAGGTTTTCTTTTTTGTTAAAAGCCGGGTGTGCCTTGGGGGAGAGTGGCCTTGTGCTCGCTGCTTTGTGGTTGTGGGTCCGGCACTGTTCTGGGGTGGTTGCTTGCCCACGCAGGAGACGGGGACCTGCTTGTAAGACCAATTTCACCGGACCGGATCAGGGAGAAAAGTCACAAGAGCGCCACGAGGACGGGTGACCACTCCCAGGAATCTACCTGCTACGAACTAAGGGTTCGTGACCTCTACGGGGAATTCTGATACCGAAACGCCGATCCCTCGTACAGCGGCTGATAGCCCCTACACGTCGGTATCTTCCTCCCCCGCCGGAGATGCTAGTAGGTATGGCCGGACACCACGGGCGATACGTCATCCCCCTACCTTCTATATGGCCGGACACCACGGGCGATACGTCATCCCCCTACCTTCTACTTGGCCGGACCCCACGGGCGACAGGTCATTCACCCGACCTTCTCCCAGGATTCGTCGAAAAGAGGATTGACTTCTCCTCCCGGTGCTCGGTAATGCAGGAGGAGGAGCCCTCTCTCTGTGCCTGTCACGTGTCATCGACGGAAGCAAGATCCCGTCCGCACTGGTAGAGAGCCTATTTAAGAGGCTCCGAAATGTATTTTTGATATACTTCATACTTCATGCTCTTCTTATTTTCTTTCAACTACCTTTGAATAAACAGTGCAAGTTTCGCACTAGCAAATCGTCTGGGAAGCGTTTGATTCAGGGAGGGAACGAAGACTACGTATGGTTCTCCAGATGTGGGTAAGTGACTTCCAGGGGTCTAGTGACTGGCAAAACATTGTCCCGCGTCGACATACTAATTTATTCATACGACTCTAGATTTTATTTTGTATTCTCCTAGCTGCCCTAAGCTCATGGATGTATTTAGTGCGCCGATATTGCTCCGCACGGCGACGGAGTGTACGAAGCGGCTCCAACGCTATATTCAAATCCGTGTGCTTAGATGAAACCGTGAGTGTGCGCGTGGCGTCTCGCATTGCACACTTGATTGTTTCCTCTTATCCAGAGCACAAACCCTCTCGGCAAGCACTTTCCATGGTAGAGGTAAATGTAGAGTCCAGTCAATAAAACGAGTGGTGTTTCCTGGGAAGGACCTGCACATCTCTGATGATACGGTAGATGGGAATGTGATCACCCCCGTGAGTCTCGATATCCAAAAACCACTTAACAGATCTTGTTAAAGAGCTGAAGATGGAAGCTAGGCCTGGACAGCTTCCATAATCCACGCCTCGCAGAAACGTTGGGCTGCCGTCATTCAGGAGTGAAAGGCCATGGTTGCAAATGAGTTTCACACAGCACGTGGTGCCATAGCGGCTGAGGAGATCTTGGGCTAGTGGATGTCTGCTGCGCGCAAGGCCACAAGGGCGCTGGTGCGTCTCTTGAAATGCACCAGCCTGTATTACCACCTGTGAGTGACTCGGCGATAAACGTGGAGAAGGGCATACTGTGAGCGTTTTTCTTCCTTCTCCTCTTTCAATCCCCTTTCCCCAATGCAGGGTAGCCTACTGGGCTCAGCCTGGTTAACCTCCCTCCGTGTCCCTTACGGCTCCTCTTTCTCCCCTCACTCGCTGTTTTATGAGGACAGGCAAGTCCGCGTTGGGAATTGCGACGCCAATACCATAGATTGCACCCGCTGCGGATGCATCGTTCATCGGGATGTAGGAAAGCACTCTGATGCCTTCTAGCTTCGTGATTAGTTGCAGTTGCTCCAGCGCTATGGGGGATAGGCCATGAATCGGGTGGCAAAATGATTTAGAAAAAAGGGAACATCAATGAATAATCGAGGATGAGAAAGAAACGGAAATTAAATGAAATTAAGTAGTGTACAATAAGCTACTCAGCCTTGCATAGATAGGAATAGTAACGTGAACTTAATAATAAATATACGTAAAATAAAGGGTAGACGTCACAAATGAGGAAGGTAAATGTTGAATAATTACATTAATAATATTATAACCATGAAGTTGCGTTATCGCAATTAGAATTTTCTAGATTGATAATTTGTTGACGGTGAAAAAGATGAATCATGGAAAGTTAGAAATCTTTCTGCGGCAGAAGGCAATCTTTTCGTGCCATAGATGAAATTATAAATGGCTCGGCAAACGTTCCACTAGCTGTATCCTAATACCGCTGCTCCAAGTGAACGTATAACTGACTCCATAAAGGCGGTCCTAAATTCGCTTCCAAACATCGGTTTCATATAGCAGAAAACAGCCGACACGATAGTAAGAAATGATCGATGGATTCTAGCTCATTGCAGAGGTAGCATAAGGAGGATACCGCCAGACTACATCTGTGCAAGTAAAAATTAAGTGGTGGAATACGGCAACGGGCAGCCTTGTAAATAACATTTCGTATTGTTGTTTAGGACACCATTGTCGGTTCCAAGAATAATTTAGATGCAGAAAGTCTGTAAATTTTTGTAATGCAGCTTTTTCTGTCTTCCGTCATACAAAACAGCCTATGCCTAGCCGTAGTGATATGCGCAGTTGTCGGCAGCACAGATTGTGCTAATGAATCGTCTATTCGATTAAGATGACTCTCTCGACGGCCTGGCAGCCATACTAAATGGACTAAGCTTAAGTGGGGCGGAGCTCGTGTATAAAGCATGCAGACGTGTTAAGCCCGCTCCATACAGAAAGAAAATCTGTGACGATAATTCTTGTAGCATGAATGGGTAACTTTCATAAAGCAAGAACTATTTCCAGAAGTTCGGCCTAAGAAACTGATGTATAATCTGGCAGGCGAAATGAAAAACAACAATCGAGGGATGGTGAGTAGACTCCCACGCCTGCTTTATCTTCAGGGGAGGAAGAATCAGTCACTATTGAATTGATTGGGATATGGATATGCCAAGAAAACACTTCGTCGTCGTCCCCACTGCTCTGCGCAAAGGACAAAATGTATGTACAACCACACACCCTAGACTCACAATAGAACAATGCCACCAACTATGCCGTACAAACGAAAGACGGAATGGTGATAACCACTGTGTAAGCAGTCCCAGGCGCACCCAAGTGTGATATCGAGAAGTTCATGACCATGCACGCTGCATGGATTAGCGGTGATGACACCACCCCTGTGATCCTCATTGTAGATTTCAACGTGGTCATTTCAAAACCGGACAAGAAATGGTTCTCTTAGTTTGTGCTACAATAGTTTGGTTTGGAGTGCCACACCGCTCCCAGTCACTCAACTGCTCAACAGCTGTCGTGTATAGAACTTTGGCAAATAATCTGTCTAAGGTTGTAACCGAACCAATCAGTGTATGTCACAGTACTCACAAAGCTATCGTCACTATCATTAGCAAATGATAAAATTAAATACAAGTACCCTCGTCTAACCATGTGTGATGTGCTACGGCTTCGCTAGTCACCCACCTTGATAGAGTGGAGTGGCTCCTCAATTTTTATCTCCGCCCCCCCTTCTTGAAATAATTCTGTACTCTACGCACCGGCTTACTCTCCTCCTCCCTCTCTTCTATTGAAGGTGGGGGAGCGAGCTACGAGTACACCAAATACTGCTAAGGAAAAGCAGTTGCTGCTCTAACAAAGACAAATTCCCTTGTCGAAGCATTTGGCTCCGGTGACAGTCCTTGCTCGACCACTGCTCATTATATTGTTACGCGTGTGGAGAAACAGACAAAATAGACTGTTTGCTATATACTTACAAGAGCAACCGAATCTTGTAACCCGCTCGCACCAGAGCCCAACCAGCTCGCACCCAGAGTCCAGAGACTCCTCTTGGTCTTCCTTCCCACCGGTCTCTTGCTCGGTCGGTCTCTTTAGGCGTCTGTTCTATCTCAACGATATCATAGAGTTAAATTACATTGTGAAGTTTTACGCGCAAGGACCGTGATCTGATTATGAGTAACGCCGTAGTGCGGGGCTACGGAGTAATATTGACCACCTGCAGATGGGGTCTCGAACGGGCTCCCAATGCACGGTACGCGAGCGCGTTTCTGCATTTCGCTCACACCGAAATGCTGCCACTGTGGCTGGGAATCGAACTCGCGACCTCATGCTAAGCAGCACAAAGTCATGGCCACTAAGCCACCACGGCATGAATAGCATCATAGCCAAAGCATGTTCTATGCATTACGAAGAAGATACCGTGTTATTTATCTAAACAATACTTTCCTTTTTTTATAATACCAAGATTTTGTTACTTATTAGTTGAACACTACTTCAAATATTTCATTTATTTATATTCTTACTTTATTAACATACAAACATATACAGTAATGCAAGTTACAAGCAAACTAGCTGTGCCACTGCGGGCACCTGCACCGGAAGTATAGTGTATTTACTGTGGTTACTTGTGTGTGTTATAAATTCATTATTTTCTCAAAACAAGCCAATCGAGAGTTTTAGATCTTGCGTATTCAGAGTACGGCTATGCAAGCGGCCAGGTTTACAAAATAATGCAAAAGTTGTGCGAAAGGACGCATGCAGGACGTGGTAGTTCGGAAGTGTCAAAAATAAAACTGTTAATAGAGAGTTTTAGCGTCTCCGGTATTCTGGAATACTCAATGGCGTTTGTATAATACCAAGTTACAGGACGCTGGTAGCAACATCATGTGGCGAATCGTCTAACGACTTTTGACTTATAGACACGTTTTCATGTCCCATGAGTGGCTTTGTCGAGAAAAAGGAAACATTTTAAAAGGCAACCTGTTCGCTATTACACTTCCACCGAAACTTTGCACCATCGCCGAAGTGGAATACACTTGCTTACTGCAATACCTAATAGCTCTAATGTTCGTCGTGCCGAGATCCGCGGCCACCAGATGACACCACCAACCCGGCTGCTCACGTTTACGCCTTCGGTAACCCCATGTGATCCGGCAAATGCAAGAACTTTGCGGACAAACTAAAACTTCCTCATAATGATACTGTCAAGTGAAAGCGCACCAACACAAACTATGGAATTCAACGCGGTGGCTTAGTGGTTATTAATTAAAGGAACCCTAAAGAGAAACAAATATCGTTGGCAGTATTAGTTGTGTTAGCAAATTACCCTTCTAGAATACGAAAAATGCCTCGTTTAGCGCGAGAAGACGCTACATAAGCCCGAAAAGGCGCATTAACAAAAGATGCCTGGCGCCACGAATTTTGACGTCACGAATTTTGACGGTGTCTGGTTGGTACAGTAAAATTGTTATCGGTAAAAATGAGACTACATTGTAATGTGAAAGATCCAAATATACTGAGCTTGCGAAATTTAAAAAGGAAGCTTTACTGAACAACAACTGGCCAAATGAAAAAAGAAGAAGCAATTTTGTCGTCAAGTTTGTGACGTCAGATTGACGCGCCAGCTCTTAAGTTTCGATGCGAAATGCGAAATCTGGGACTCTAAACTTTTTCTTTTATAATAATGAACCTATCATCGTGAAATCAATGAACGTAGCCAGAGTTCCGAAAGTATATTTTATCAGTGTAACTGGGAAGTATTCTTTAAGTGTCCACCAAGTGGGCATGACCATTTGCTCTGCCGCTGAAGTTCTGATTGGCTGGGCTGGGGGACGCGTCAGAAAGAGACAAGCGCTCCTAGCCACTCAGCATTGAGCAGCAGACAAAATGGACATGTCTATTAAATGGACACTTCGGCTCGTCTACACCCTGATTCCGTAATGCCTCCATGACTGCTGAGGTTTCGACTGAGCAGTCATGGAGGCATTACGGAATCAGGGTGTAGACGAGCCGTATGTAAAAATACGATCTCTCCGATGCTATTCACAGCGTATTTACAGGTGGTATTCAGAGACCTGGATTGGGAAGAATTGGGTATAAGTGTTAACGGAGAATACCTTAGTAACTTGCGATTCGCTGATGATATTGCCTTGCTTAGTAACTCAGGGGACCAATTGCAATGCATGCTCACTGACCTGGAGTGGCAAATCAGAAGGGTGGGTCTAAAAATTAATCTGCAGAAAACTAAAGTAATGTTTAACATTCCTCGATAGAGAACAGCAGTTTACGATAGGTAGCGAGGCACTGGAAGTGGTAAGGGAATACATCTATTTAGGACAGGTAGTGACCGCGGATCCGGATCATGAGACTGAAATAATCAGAAGAATAATAATTGGCTGGGCTGCATTTGGCAGGCATTCTCAGATCATGAACAGCAGGTTGCCATTATCCCTCAAGAGAAAAGTGTATAACAGCTGTGTCTTACCAGTACTCAAGTACGGGACAGAAGCCTGGAGGCTTACGAAAAGGGTTCTACTTAAATTGAGAACGACGCGACGATCTCTGGAAAGAAGAATCATGGGTGTAACATTAAGGGATAAGAAAAGAGCGGATTGGGTGAGGGAACAAAGGCGAGTTAATGACATCTAAGTTGAAATCGAGAAAAAGAAATGGGTATGGGCAGGACATGTAATGGGGAGGGAAGATAAACGATGGTCATTAATGGTTCCGGACTCGATTCCAAGGGAAGGGAATCGTAGCAGGGGGCGGCAGAAAGTTAGGTGGGCGGATGAGATTAAGAAGTTTGCTGGGACAACATGGCCACAATTAGTACATGACCAGGGTAGTTGGAGGAGTATGGGAGAGGCCTTTGCCCTGCAGTGGGTACAACCAGGATGATGATGATGATGATGCCGATGATGATGCCGATGATGATGATGATGATGATGATGATGATGATGATGATACCGATGATGATGCAGAACACCCTCAGTCTGTGGTGTTCATTTCGAAGTTCAGTGCGAATAGTGTTGTCGCGGATTCGACTCTGCTGAACACGTTCCAGTTGAAGTACAGTTCAGAGGCGCGCAAGTATTGACCATAAGGAGCCTCCTAAGTGCCTACAGGTCGTCAAAGTAATTCTGCAGCCTTGCACTATGGAATCTCTCAGATAATACTTATGCTGCTTTGTGCAGCAAATACCTCGCGTGTGAAGTAAACACGCCTCCGACAATTTGGTATGTCGTAATAGCCGATGTATTAGATTCGTAATTATCTGGATGGGCAGTCTCGGTAGAGTCAGTAGGGCCGGTGGTAACATGTTGTTTTACGCAACGTCCTTACAGTCGAACGTGAGGAATTTATCCTGGTAATAGCAGCGAATACGCGAATTTGTGCTCAGTGATAGTGCGTCACTCCGTCCAACAGGAAAGACCCAACCGTTGCGAAGGTCACGAACGCGTGCGCCGAGTCTGCAGTAAAAAAGAAAAAGAAAAAAAAGAAAGAAAACGGCAGGCCGCCGGATGTGTCTTAGATCGCACAACGCGACCAGCTAAAACTCGCTAGTCACGCAGGCATTGGCAGCAGCGACACTCGCCCGCTCTTTTCACGCGGCGGACCGTCAATTTCCTCAATACTGGAACGCCGTCCTTCGCGAGGATTAGGCCGTCGCAAACATGTAAATTTGACGCGAGCGCGCCGGCGCGGTTGCTCGAAGGAGGTGGGGGGAAGCACAGGTGGGACGCGTGGCGCGTTGGTCAGCTGCGCGCACGGCCTGTATAACCCTGCGCACGCCACCATGCGTTGTACCGCATGCTCTCGAGTGCGCGAGGCGGCAGGTGTTTCCCGGAGGCGTCTCCGTATACATTCGCGCGTTCGCGTGAGTCGTCCCGAATATTGGGAGATCGCGTGGCGATCCTTGGCCCCGACGGCGCGGCGTCGTAAAGGTCCGGCGCGGAACCGAGGCGCATGTTAATAAGGGCGCGGGCGAAACCTTCACTGGGAATCCTAAAATCCGGGGGAGTTATTGTGACTCGCGCAGTCGCTCAGTGACCCGAGCTCGAGGGCGTAAGACAAGAAAGACGGCGCCGACTCAAGAGGAAACCCTCTGAAAGACGAATGGTGTCCGCATTGTGAGAAGTTGGTCTTTGCGGAAGAAAAGCGGCGTCATATATCTCGCTTAATCACACGCTCTTTCACTGATACCTCCTTTCTCCGTGAAATATTGCGAAGCTTTTTCGTGAATGTACGAGTTCCGGTATTTATTTGAAGTTGTTCTATACTCGAACTCAGTACTCGAACTCAGTACTGAATCACTGTGTGGCTACGGGGTGCTGCTGAGCACGAGGCCACGGTCTCGAACGACCGGGGCGGGCTCCCCTCAAAAAGTATGCAAATTTATACGCGCTGTCGGAATCAATTTAGGCAGTGATTTATTTGGTGTTTGCGAAGAGCGCTACTCTTGTTTTGCGACCATTTGCGAGTAGGGGGCACGCGGCTGCGTCGCACACGTTTTCACCGGCAAACTTTTCGCTCAACGTAAGCTTGTGGCTCTGCGACCGTGAAGAAAAGCCTGACAGAAATTTTTCGACCGAACTCACAGTCTATCGCACACACCAAACCGAACGCGTCCTGAACAAAGTATTTCTAAAAGCGCTTGTATGCGCCCGTAAATATCGCGGTCTGGTTCCGCTCTCGTGCTTTAAGCTATAATCTTGGCTGCCTATAGCGAAGCTGCTCCACTTCGCGGTTACGGGACAGCATGCGCACGCGTTCTAAACCGTGATTCGCCGCGTATCGAAGGCGTTGCCGCATGCAGTGCTCCATGCCGCTTCCGAAGATCCTGTTCCCTCTGCACAGTACACACTTCCGACCCAATTTGTATTGTGTTGGAGCCCGCGTCTGCACCCTGCGTACAATGCCCTTGGTTGCTGTAAGCGACCCGAGGTCGTTTAAATATCCGCCGTAAACACTTTTCCAGTGGTTACCACGCAGCGCGCGTCACCGACCGTACTCGGCGCTTTGACCTCGCGCTTTCCTTCTCCCCTCTGATTGCGCGCACGTGTGATTCTAAAGAGGTTCGTCGTATCGGATGTTGCTCTGCATGCGTATGCGTTGCTCCTCATCCCTCTATGCTTTCTCCCACTCCGCCCCCTGGCGACGCGCCGTGTCAATCAATCAATCAATCAATCAATCAATCAATCAATCAATCAATCAATCAATCAATCAATCAATCAATCAATCAATCAATCAATCAATCAATCAAACAATCAATGCACTTAATTTTGAAACACATAGGAAACGAATACAGAAATATCAGAACCGATTCGCGCGGAAGGCTATTCTGTCCAGTAAAAAATAAAACATACAGGTGAGCTGCAGAAACAACTAGTTCACATATTGGGACGATTTAGCAATTTTGGTTTAGCTAAATAAAAGCTTGACAGCACTAAACGAAATTGAATAACGCAGTTACAAATCCTTGTTATCGAGATGAAGCAATTGGCGACTTTGCTTGAATTTACTGGATCTCTTAACCCCCAGAGGGGTAACGCATTCCAAATTTTTTTTGAGCCGCACAATTCAATTGCTCTTTCACCACATACATCATAATTTGGCAGGTTGAAGCTGTCGGTCAAGGCGTGTCGCGTATTGTGAGCCGGTACAGAGAAGAGGCTTCGGGGAAGGAAAGCACCTGTGTGCACAATATTATTAACTGACGTACAGATATTATGGCTACATAACGCCTTAATCGGTAGCACACATTGCATTCCGGAAATACCATTACAGGCACGGTTTATTCAACGGAGGCTGATCATTCTCCAAGTTCTGCTTTGTAGTTTTAGTGGAGGTTGTAGGTACGTTATGTTGCTATTACAAAGCATAAGATGCAGTGACATTAGCAAATCTCAAGAAAATATGCTTTAATTTTCATGAGGACGTAACAGCCATACGTGGCCGGTCTTGCACACGTTAAAATATGTTGTTCCCAGCGTAAATACCTGTCAAATGACACCTAATTATTTAAAGCAAGCAGCTTCCTGAATTGAATCATGGTTTGAATTTAGATATTTAAACTAGTGTCTATATCCTTTCTTTATTCTAGAATGAAAGATGACGTATTTGGGTTTGTCACTGTTCCCAAGGTTCACTTATCTTCGAAGAACCTAAAATAAGTACTTCATGAATCGGCATTTACATCAGATTAAAATGCAGAGTTAGTCACTAATAAATATTAGAGCAGTGTCGTCTGCATACATTAAGGTCTTTGAACACCGAATAGCGTTATAGGGAGATTTCATGAACAGCGAAAGTAGCACTGAGCCCAGGAGCGATCATTGTGGCACGCTACTTAGTTAGCGCGCTGCATGCAGAGTAATTTATACCGATTACCACCGTTCGCTAGAACGAGCATAGATGGTTTAGGTTGGGTGAATGCGAGCCCCGCCCAAGCTTTGATGGACGCAAACTCCGTTGTGAGCGCTTCGAGCTGTTGTGTGCTCGCTTTAGTCACCTTTTCTTTTTTTTTTCGTATACGCCTGGCGGTTCGCACTCCCCAAAGCTTGGTTGCGGCTTGCGTCGCTTAATCTAAAGCTATTGACTTCCGTGCGGCCATGCAAGACAGCATAGAAAGAAGCAAAGTCAAAACATTGTCCAAGAAAGAGGCGAAAAAAGCTTGCCTTTCACACTTTTTCCGAGTACTTGCTCGCTTTACCTCTACTAGCGCTCTCTTCACATGGTCATGGTTCCACATCAAAAGCGCAGCGATCGCCAGCAAAGTGTGGTGTAGGCGCAAAGACAGCTTTGCTTTAATACGCGACTGCATTTACCTTTGATGAGACTTACTGCACCATGAGCCCATCCACAGGACTGATTTGTTAACCTCAGACAGCTTTTCTTGGCGTCATTGTCATAAAGTACTTTGTGATACGTCGAAGTGACCGGTAACCGGCTAACGAGAAGCTCTGTCAATTAGACCCGAAGCGTCCGAGAGTCAAATAAAAAGCACTGCCCTTTCGAAAGCGCACCCAAGCATAGACGCCCAACCGTGTTCGAATTTATTCCTTTTACTTTCCTATTGCGTCTCCTTGGAGCCTCTATAGCACTAAGCATTCAAAAGTAATAAGGAGAGAGAGAGGGAGAATAGGGAGGGGGCACCAGGCGCCTCGTTTCTGTGGTCCGTGAAGCTGTGTGGCGGGTTACGAGTCTCAATAGATGTGATCGCCAGCGCACGGTATGCCTCTTGGCTCGCACCGCGATAGGCCTGCGGGGCGACACGGTTTAAAAGCATTACGCCGCGTAAAATTCTCTTAAAGTATTTAAAACTACTCTGGCGAACATGTGGGCGCCCTTGCAAGGTCTCCACTCCGCGTTAGTACATGACCCACAGAAGGCGACATTCCTCTGGGTCCTCCCAATGAATATGCAGATTTTCACCGCGCACTCTTGCGAGTTTCCTTACTAAGCATGAAGCGCTAATCGCTGCGGCAATCGGTGGCACTGAATTGAAACGGGAAGTGAGACTGGCATCTGAATCGAAGAGACCGCGGGCGCCAAATTGCTCGTTGCGCCTCAGCGTACATTAGGAGTTATAAGGCAATGAAAGCGGAACAACGAGACGCAGTTGAACAGATGGTTTACATAGCTGTTTGCTCATTTGCATTTTGTTATGAGAAAGAACAGAAATAAGAAATCACCGCCGCGATGCGGCGCCAGTTTCTTGTCAACGGGAAGCAGCAGTGACGCAGAAGCGTACATGGTATTTACTTGTGTAGAGCCGCTTAATTTTCTAAATCCCCGTGCTGGTTTATCAAGAAGCTGCAGGGCGTGACGCCAACCGATTCATGGCTCTCCAAATACTTTTTTTTTTCTGTGGCATCGGCAGAAGCGCGTTATTATGCACACGAGTTTCCTGCGGTTTTGGGTGGAGTAAACTTTGCTGCAGGCGCGCACGGAGACACCCCCTAACGAGAAGAAGTAAACTTCAGTGAGAAAGTAGCGTTCGATCCCCGCTGGTGAAGTTGGTTGTTGGGTTTTCCTGAGAAAGGTGGCTATTTCTTCCTCCTCTTTCAAATATTACCTCTGGCCTAATATGAGTTCTATCACTTGGGTATTAGTTAATAAGCTGTGAAGCATGGCGTCGGCCCAACGTAGCAGCTGGCGGCGTGACCACGCTGTCCCGGCGAACTATTTTTCGCTTCTGCAGCATCGGTGAAGCTGCTGAGAGGCAAAACACTTCGACTGAAACCGTCCGTGGAACCGTGGTTCGAATCCGCTTGGGGCACTTAACATTTTTATTACCCTACATGATCAACTCGCAAAGCGTCTTAGGAGTCCTGCGATGTACGCAGACGGACGTGAGCGCGAGCACCGGACGTCAAAAGAAAAGAGAACAGTGAGCCCACAACAGCCATCGCCGCAAAAACATTCAGTAAGTGCACTCGGGCATAACTGAGTAGCCATAGTAATGGTTCGTGTAAGCATTACACATTGTAAAACGAAAGAAAAAAAAAACGATTGCAGCCCTGCGAGTAAATACGGTACTACCAGAAGCAGTTTACCACTCATGCTACATATACAGTTTCTCAGACACGTGGTCTACGTAATACAACACTCCCGCTTAATTTCCGTGCCCCTCTCCCCCGCTCACCAAAGCATAGAAGACTACAAGTTCACTCACAAGCGAACAAGCCACAAGCGACCAAGGGCGATGTTAGATAACGGTGCCTGCTTTCTGAGAGCAACATTCCTTTTCCTGCTTTTCGTTTCTTTTTCATTCTCCTCTTCTGAAATACGAGGTAATTTATTAACCGACGAAGCTGTTATGACTGGCACAAGCGCGAGCGCTACACTGACGCTTCAAACACGCATCGCGCGCGGTGCTTGCCCCCATGTGCGCGGGTTGCTTCTCGCGTACGTAGTGATTAACGACGGCCCTCCGCGGACGCTCGATGGGCGCTCGCATGCGGCTTAATTAAAGGCGAAGCCGAAGGCACACGCATGCATAACACTGGCCTCCGGAGAGGAAATAGTTCTGGTCGCTGACAGCGTGAAACGGGCCAAAGTCGCTTTCCTTGGAGGATGCGGCCATGAAGCGCTCATACGCGGGCCAGGCTTGTCCGAGATGGCCGGCGATCCTGCGAGGTTTTGATGCGTTACACGAGCGACGCCACAGCAGCGGGGCGCGTGCCCGCCGAACGTGCGGAGGCGTCGGTAATCCTTTAGTGCCGAAACCGCCGCGCACGACTCCCGAGTATAACGTCGAAGGCAGAAGCCATAAAGTGAGAAAGAAGGGCGACTTCGAGGGAGGCTAATTGAAACGTCTCCGCGAAGCGGCCATCGTAAATCACAGGCGCCGACTGGTGACTGCAAATATGTTTGAGCCTGCGACAAATGTCGTTTGCGCCGACCGCGACGAGTGTAATGCAGTAAATTTTAATTCGCACATATTTAACAGTGTAGTTATTTTCAGTGCCGACCGATTGTGAAGAATTGTGCGTTAACTATATAGAACGATGAAGATAGAGAGAGAGAAGATGGGTGAAAAGCAGATGGGTTAACCGGATTAGCTGTCCGGTTGCCTACTCTGCGCTGGTGGAAAGGGAAAAGGGACGAAACGGTGAGGAGAAAAGGAGATACGGAGATAACCGCACCAGGACGAGGAAGGCCACAAATAACTAATAACACTTTTGCATTCAGTCCCAATGTTTGTTGAACATGGCAAGATCGCCATATTTCGTTCTGCACTTGCGTTTTCCCTATACTTTGCGCCTCACGTTTTAATACTTTAGGTGCTGGTCGTTGTTTCCATCACGTCCGCTGTTCCCGTCAGAACCGCCGGCTGAATCGTTCGTGCGATCTTTCACCTATCAGCTTACAGCATTAATTCATTCGATTTCTCCATGACAGCCGTATTCATCCTAATATTATCGCGCCCACCGCCGGTGCCACTATTATGTTTATAAACATTTTTTTTCTTTTTTAGAAGTAGTCAGCAATGAAATCAGCTTGCACCTAAACAAAATTCGATCCCAGATTCGTCATGTGTGAGCCATCGGCGTCGTGTAGCCATCATGCTCACTGCTGGGGCCATTACGGGGCCAGCGCTCGGTAGCTCTCATGGAAGGGGCTAGATTAATCTTTTCCTTAGAGTTGCCCTCTACAGATATTTTCCTGCCGTAGTGTACATTAAAAAACGAAGACTGACTTTTACTGCTTTGTTTGGTTAACTCATTTCTGCGGTGCGACAGGCATCTTCAGTAACTTCTCGAACGCCATGGCTTTTCTTTCTTGCCTGTACTTCTTGAGCTTGCAACGTACACGCTGGCACAAGAGAAACAAGTGACTTGTAATTGCTCATCGCTCTTGAGCCGTGCACGTGTACCTTACATAAGTAGTTAAGTTCTTCCCGTCAAAGTGGTTTGGTAAGCAAGGAAATTGCGCTCAACGTCATAAGAAAAAAACAAGGGCAACGGGCTCGCGCGACCTTTTCCTTCATTTTTTGGCTGACCTCGCGCCATTAGGAAATGCGCTGACTCAACAAAGACCGCGAGGTGTCAACGTGTACGCGCGCTCTTTGAGCCGGACGAGAGGCGAGCGTGCAAGGGGAGGTTGACTTGCGCGCGCATCGAGTTGTCCACAACGAACCACGGGAACGAGCTGTTGTGAGGAGCACGCCCGCTCGCGCAGGCCCGCTATTTACTCGTCGACTTTGACGCGAGTGAGCTACAGCCCCCGGAAGCAGAGCGGAGAAGCGCGGAACGGAAGCAAGGAGCACACTAATGGTGACCAGTGTATCCCGTCGGTAGCTACCGCGTATTACGCCGCGTAACCCGCCGCTGTTTCCCCTTGCGCAAGTCCGTGTAATGCGCTGACAACATCGTGAAGCGGCGGGTGATCTTACGGGCAAGCCTCAGAGACAGTGGAGCCGTGGACAAGAGGGGGCGTTTCATTTCGAATTAACATTTAACGTAGTCTTTTTCTCGCTTTTTTTAATAACCAAAATCAGAGTTTGTGGTTTCTTTGATCCGACTTCCGAGAAAGCTTAGTCGTGAATGTGGGAAGTTTGGAGAAAAGGGTAAATGGTGATAGGAACCAAAACGAAACGAAGATGTACGAAAAAAAGAAACGTGGTTCTGTCTTTTTCTCTCTACGTTCTAGCTATATGCGAGATAACCTGCGCGTCAGATAACTGCTGTCTAAGCTAAATTTTTATGATGGAATGGCACTAACGAAACACGAGCAATAAATTTCATAAAGCGTTATGTTTTGAAGAACTCCATTGTCTTTAACTCTCCACCCGCGCATCGAATTTCGCAATATTGCGCCGCGCCTGAGCGCTTTCTTAAGAAGCGCTCTAGCGTATGACTTGGTTCGCTTATGCGTAAACCTATATAGTAAGCCTATTATTTGAAAGAGGGACACTGAATATGGCTAATCAGTGATCTTTTATAAAATTATTGCCTTTCATGAACGTTCCTTCATATTGCTGGCTTCCGCACAAGGGATTTCCAGCACTTACTCAATCTTTCGTATATTTATTTTCATTTTACCAAGTGTAGACTAAAGAACCCGGATAAACTTTCGCTAACCACCCTGGTTTTCCTTCAGCTAGGTGCGTGCCACGGAAAACTTGGTGTATCAGTATTTGCCAGGACATGCCATCATTCCAACTTCATCACGCACGGCATCACGACTCGTTTCCGTCTTGCAAGCTAACGTGGCTGCCCTTCGGGCGCTCCCCTGGTGGGCCCGGTTTTGATACTGCCTGGATGAGGCGATGAAACTAAATGATGATCAGGCGCGATTTAAAATTTTCGTTTTAAAGCATGGTTTCGTGAAAATATGACTACCCCCTAATTTCTATATAGACAGCTTCCCCCGAGGTGCTGGTAAAAAAGTTAGCGAGTTTTGTTGAAAGCCTTCTGACATTCACGTCAAATTATGTCCGCCACATCTAGCAATTATTCTACGAAATTGCCGGTAATACCAGTTTTCTAACCTAGCCACAAGTCGCTGCATAGCTCTGCATGCGTTATTCACGTGCGTATACATGTAGCTTTTTCTCTGACCTTCGACTCAAGTACGGCGTATATTTCATATGCCCCATCCAGCCCCGTCAACAACTGCGGAGCTCGCAGCGATTAATGTTGCACTGAAATACGTGCAAGAGAAGGTAACTGCATCGAGATTGCCATCTTTAAGAACCCCCTCGCTGTCCTTAGCAGATTATAACACAGTCAGATTGATTGCCCGGTTGTTGTGCGCAGCATTACTGACTCTGCCAACAAAATTGCACCACGTTGGGCATCTCTCGTTGCCCAATGGATACCTCCACACGAAGGCATCGCCGCAAACGAGCAAGTCGATCGGCTGGCTTCAACTTGCGCTCACAACGACTGTGTCTGCCCTGAAATTTTGCGCAAGCTTGATGACGCTTGTCTGCTGATTCGTCGCCACCTGGTCGAGCAGCCACCTAGACGAGCGCATCACAAATGGAAGGTTACCCCGCCTCGTGTGCAAGGTCGAGGCTTGCCTCGTCGCGCTAGAGCACAGCTAATGAAGCTAAAGGTTGACTGTGCGAACGTGTGCGAACGCTTATACCGACGATGACGTGTGACCAGTGCACCGCGTACGTCTTTCGGTTGCTGCAAGACACTTCGGCGCCTGATACTCGATTGTCTCGCTTTCAGTGCCCAGCGCATGTCACTCGTGAGGCACTGTCATGCCCTTGGCTTGCGGTGTACGACACTGGACAAATGTTTGTACTCCAGTGGATGTGCGTCTCGACGCGATCAGGCCTATCGCCCTCTCCCTTTCTTTCTAGCTGTAACTAGCTTAGGCGCACGTAAAACTCTTGCTTGGGCTAGTTGGCTCATGCTTGAATGTGTAAAGAGCAGGACGCAAAGATCAGGACAGAAAAAGAACACAAACGACCGGACCGGCGCGTTCACGCTTGGTTCACGTTTGTAGCTTATTGCTGTTTTCAAATGAAAAGACCTCAAACAATATTTCTTCTACTTTAACATTGTTCATTAGCGTGACCTGAAGTAACCGGGACTACTTTGAGGAAGGGGGTTAACCGAGGGGCCCGATTTCTATTAATCATATCATGATAAGCCAACAAACAAAGACACCAAGGAAAACGTAGGGGAAATTACTTGTGCTTACTAATTGAATTAAAGAAATGATAAATTAATGGCAATGAAAGTGGATGAAAAAACAACTTGCCGCAGGTGGGGAACGATCCTACGTCTTCGCATTGCGCGTGCGATTCTAATTTCCCCTACGTTTTCCCTTCGAGTCTTTGTTTGTTGGCTTCTCAAGATACGACTCTACTTTGTGTGCACCTGTACTGTGTGTGTTCTGCTTTATTCTTTGAGATTTCTCCATTTTGATCTTTCTTTCCTCTTTTTTCCCCTTCTTCCTATCTACCATTTCTACGTTTCTGTCTCCACCTTCCTGAAGAGTATAGGCAGGCGTTGTGCCCCTTCCGCTGGCAGTTGCCAGCCTGCTCCTCGCTTTCCCTTTCCTGTGCAATGTATATACGTTTTCAAAACATATACTACTACTACTACTACTACTACTACTACTACTACTACTACTACTACTACTACTACTACTACTACTACTATAATAATAATAATAATAATAATAATAATAATCAGTGGTGCTTATTTAAAACAAGTACTCTGGAGGACAATGATACTTCCTATACAGTGCTTGTTCTTCATTAAACTTACGTGGTGTAAGGCGGCCTTATGTTCAACGTTTATCTTGCACAGAGAACCGAGAGGGCGAGTGCCTAACCATTATGGAGGGTGTAAGCACTAAGACGAAGCTTACCATATATACCTAAATGGTGGAAGTTTAAGAAATGTAGTTTAATGAGGAGAAAGGCTGATATCTGTCAAGGCGTTTACCGTGAAAGGTATGAAAAAATGAACAGAACGAGCGCCAAGCACACAACTAGCATTATCTCTAGAAATTACGCGCGTACACTGTTAGCAAAAATGATCCGAGATGGGAGTAAATGACTTGTCCTCTATCGCATTCCCCGATGGGAGGTTAATATACTCCGGGTAAGCGGAGTAAAAGATTTACTCCGCTGCTGAACGGAGGTTGTGGATGTACTTATGGGAGTATATGTTTACTACCATCGCGGAGCTTTTGCGGGGGACTATGGGAGTATATGTTTACCTCAATCGCGGAGCTTTTGCGGGGAACTATGGGAGCATATGTTTACCTCCATCGAAGAGCTCTTGCAGGAAGCTATGGGAGTATATGTTTACCTCCATCAAAGAGCTTTTGCAGGGAACTATGGGAGCATATGTTTACCTCCATCGCGGAGCGTTTCTGAAATAAACATTTCAGAAACGCCCAATGCAGAAATTTGAAAGACATCCACGTACACGCGATACTCAAGAAGCAACGGTGCCAGTATATATAGCCACGATACTGTGTGCCTCGAAACCGCCTAGGGAGCAGCTGTGCTGTTTTCAGAATTACGACTCACATGCTCGTTCATACGAGATGTGCCTCTCTGATAGTAACAGAATACCTTAATCAACACAAAACTGTTAATTCAGAATAGTGTGACAAAAAAGTTAATGGCGTAAATTTTCACAATTAGCATGCCATTCTATGAGTGCTGGAGCGACTTCGCACACTGCCGGCGTTCGCGGCCAAAAAGTAGTGCGCTACAGACAGTAAGCAAGAAAAATGTAAGTGCGTCTGCTTCATAGCAAAATTAAATTTTTGCGATATAGTGGTAGCGTAGCAACAAATTATTACGTGTAAGCATGACCCGCAGCAGCCGAAGTAACACCGAAAAATGCGCAGTCATACATATTATACACCGTACCACTTGCTCCGCGTCCAAGCAATATCTCTCGGTTGTGAAAAGGAGCTACATAGCTGATTTGTCGAGTGAATCCTTAAACTCAGAGCCAGCAGGCATGCGTCTAAATCAGTGTCTCGGATAGAGCGTAATGTTAATGCAATATCGGAAGCAACAGCCAAAACCAAAACCTATATGCGCGATAACAATTCGATGCACATCGCTCAATAAGAAGCTTTATTTACAGTACGCATACTTATGTCCTACCGTTTTTCTTCGGGTGAGAATATCCGTTCGCAGATACATAAAAACAGTTGCTTGCACTCCGACCTTTTTCACTGGCAACACAGCACCGCAACGAACTTGGGGTACGCCATTCATGTGCGACTATAGCACGGACGTCGTCGCTCGAACAGTGGCTGCTGTTGCCATTGCTACGCGGTCCTTTCAAACGTTACACCGGACGTTGTCAGCATGTACCCAAAAGGACATAAAAGTCGTACTTCACGTAGTGAAGAACACAAGCCAGGGTCACGCAGCACGAAAACACAGTCAGAACCTGAGCCGACATCACGAGCCAGTGAGCAGCTTTGAGGTATACCTAAGCCTTTTTCCGCACTTGAAAACGTCGCTCTTGCATTCATCGTTGTCAGCAAAGTGATAAGAGCTAACGTACTTGAAGCTGAGAAACAGCGAGCTTCAGGCATGCCTATAACACTTTCTGGAAGGAAATACGGGAAACAAATTGACGAAACGACGTCACGGAACGACACTTCACAAATGTAAACAAACCGTCAGCCATGAGCACTGCTGACTCCGCCGAATCGCCCGGTCGCTGGCGAGGCGCACAGCCTCATGGGAAGCGCCACGTGACCAACCTCTTTCGGCGGAGGGGAGTTTATTAAAACTCCCTGTCGGAGTTTCACGGGAGAACAAGATTTTTAAGCGGAGTAAAATCGCGTCATGTCGCCCTAATACTCCCGCAGCTAACCAGCGGAGTGAAATGAGGGAATGTCGCTCTTTTGCTCCCATACATCGGAGTAAATATTTGAGGAGGGGAGCTTTTAGGGCACATCACCTGTTAAAAACTCCCAGGTGGGTTTATTTTCGTTTACAGTGTACGTAAACCGTTTGGATAGCAAGATGTCATAACCAACCCAACACACTATCACGCGCATCCATTTCTAGAATCTGAAACTCGCCCTTGTATACAGTGAGACAGTAATACCTGCGCCACCGTATTGTAAGAATGTTTCAATTTGTTCCCGCGACACCGTATGGCTTCCTCTGAAGATGCGAATGCACTCAAATTGCGGCCCACACGGCGGATAGATTGGTTGCAGGAGCGTGCCTGTACATAATACAAAGGCACCTGTACAAGCACTCGGCATTACTATCTGACTATTGTGACACGTTGTTATGTTCTTCGCAGCGGTCACCCAGCCTCTCCTGCGCTTAATGCAGCTGCTTTCACGCCGACTGTACTAAACGCATTCGTAGTACTGACACTTGGCGTAATAGGGTTTTAATACCGCCATCGACTGTCATTTTTCGCTTAACGTGGCTTTTGTGCAGCCCTCGTTGCGCTTTCGCTGAGTGGACGAGCAGACACGCTTGATGCTGTGGCACGTGGCGCACCCTGCCATTCTGAACATCGATCAAACGGCTTGATGGAGTTGTAGCCACGGACCCGCCCCCTTCAATGGCTGACAACGGTTCGGCACGTCACTTGGTTTTGGGGCTGCAATCTCATTCACCGGAAGCCAGCGAGCTGGGGTCGACCTCCGGCGACCTTATTACCCACCGGTGAGCGCCTAAGGAGCTCAACCCGCTTTGTAAAAGATTTACGAAGAGCTTCCTTACAAAGGCACTTAGTAATATACGCCCCACAGTGTTTACAATACTCCGAGTTATTATTTACAGAAGTCAGGCGGTAAACTTGATTATTGCTAAGGTTGGATCGCGACTTGAAAATTGACCGGGGCCTAGGATCTATGGTGCCCATGCGTTTGACAGCTCAACTGAGACTGCGTAGAAAAGAAATGCAACACAGCTTATCTCACGATGACTGTCGACGGCGATGCGTATAGCAGTCGAGCAATGTAGCCACAGACCATAATCCTGAAGTCGCCTTCATTTAACACGTGTAGTGGCAATTCTGAGACTCGTTGATTCGGCTATGTGCTACATACCCGCTATCGTCCCACTTTGCCATGGCACTCCTTCGCCAAGGTCGCCCATGAGCATGGAGGCATGATGACGAGTCTATGACGCTGACGCAGTGATAGCGAAATAAGCAAGACGGAATGATACTGATGGAACGACAAAGGCGTATACCGACGGCGGCATGATGACAACGACATGACGATTCTCAAATTATGACGATGGTAAAACTACGACAACGTGACGACGACGACATGACGACAATTAGGTGACGACGATTGCATGCCGGGAAACGGTTGAAGAAGCGAGTACGATGACGATAGCAAGGACCAAGATGGCGTACGTGGCGACGACGGTATGACAACGGACACATGAGAGCGTCTGTGCGACGACGACGCAATGCCGACGATGGCATCACAACGACGGCATAATCACGATTGAATTACGGAAGCATGATTACGATAGAGTGATGAACAAGAAATGACGTCCATGTATCGAGAAAGATAGCGTGATGACGACGGCATCACGCCAGGGATGGTGGTACTGACGTGAAACAACAGCGTGACGTACGTGGAATGACGACGACGGTATGACGACGAATGTTTGATGACTGTATGATGACTACGCAGCGACGGCGATGCCAAGACAGCGGCATGAGGACAACGGGTTGACGACCAGTGTATGTGACAATGGCGTGACGATGTCTGCATCACGAAACCTGTATGAGGACGACAGCATGACGAGAGTGGGATGACGTAGCTGGAGAGACGATGATAACACGATAGCGACGGTGTCATAACCATGGTCCCGCAATGCAGGCATCATAAAGATTGACGATGACGACCTCGCAAAGGGCGCCACAATGTCGATTGAATGACGACTGTATGATTACAATACAAAGACGAAGAAAAATTGATGTCGTTCGAACGATGAATGTGGAATGACAACGATGGCATGACGATGATGGGATGACGTTACTGAAGTGACGACAACGATAAAACGACGACGACGGTGTGACGACGGTGGCATCATGAGGACAGCATGACGAGAAGCGGAGGATAAAGTTGAAATAACAAGGATGCAACGGCAATGACGGCATTCCGACCCCGAACACATACCTAGTGACACAAGCTATTTGGACCACTAGGTCGGAGTGGAAGGCGTGACCACGACAGCATGACGAGTCCGACCACGAAGCTGGAATGACGACGATTGAACGACTATGACGTCAACATTACGGCGGTGCGACAACGAATGCAGGATTACTGTATGACGACGATGGTGCGACGAGGAGGGCATGACGAGTGTCGGATTGCAAAGGTGGAATGACAGCGATACAGCGATAGCGTTGCCACCACGACCACGAGCCCCTACCTATTGGCCCAACCAAAAACTGGGTCGGGATAGATGGGATGATGACGACGATATGATGAGTGTATGATCACGAGGCTGGAATGGACGACAATGGAGCGACCACGACAGCATCTCAACCTGGAGCACATACCTAGTTGCCCAGTACACACAGAGAACTTGGTTGACTGGGTTGACGTAAGAGGCCAGCTAGATAGATAGATAGATAGATAGATAGATAGATAGATAGATAGATAGATAACGACAGTGTCTTGACCAAGGTCTCGCAATGCAGACATGATAACGACTGACGATGACGGCCTGACAAAGGACGCCATAATGCCGATTGAATGACGACAGTATGATTACAAAACAAAGACGAAGAAAAATTGACGTCGTTCGAACGATAAATGTGGTATGACGACGATATCATGATGATGATGGGATGGAGTTACTGAAGTGATGACAATGATAAAATGTCGACGACGGTGTGACGACGGTGGCGTGATGAGGACAGCATGACGAGAAGTGAACGATAACGCCGTCGGCTGTTAGGTAACGTGAAAGTGTATTGAGTAATGCAGCTGAATTAAAATGCGAAATTAACATTATGACGCAAAGGGAAATCGTACAGTTAATCATAGTAATGTTCTTCGAGATATTAATTAAGGCCAACGACTTTCTTAGCGACTTTACCGCCACTTTTCCGTGATCTCGTTTGTTTCAAACCTATTCCATGGGCCGATCCCGGAGACAGTGCATCCTGCCGCGCCACTAAATAGAGACAACAACCAGAAGTCACCCAACAAGCACTGTCGTCCGATGCCTGGTGGATTGGTTTGCTAGACCCAATAAGAGTTCACTCACTCACTCACTCACTCACTCACTCACTCACTCACTCACTCACTCACTCACTCACTCACTCACTCACTCACTCACTCACTCACTCACTCACTCACTCACTCACTCACTCACTCACTCACTCACTCACTCACTCACTCACTCACTCACTCACACTCTTCGGCTGCAAAGTGCGCAAACACTCTCGGTCGTCTTAATAGTCACGAAAGTTTCCCACTATAAAAATGAAAAATAAAAGAAAGATCAAAATAGGCTTGACGTATGAACATATATATGCAGTTAATATATATCTTTTTCGTCTCAACGCGCTTTTTCTGAGAAAGTAAATTCATTGCCCTGCCTTCAGTGACATTTCAGGCTCAACATGGTTCAGAGCATGCCTCACACCATGTCTAAACCGCAAAGAATTTAAAACGCCAGGTTTAGCTGACGTTGCCATGTAATTAACGCGACAGCGTTATGGGCCCCGTGTCGCAGAAAATCAGGCGAGGTTAGAAAACGTTTATTTCAACAAGAGACGATACGAACACCGAGTCACAATCACTGCACAATTCGGCGCATCCCGCGCCCGGCTTCGACCGTCTTTGAGCGAAAGAATCATTCCGAACCACGCATACCCAACCACGCAGGCCCTCCGCGCAGCGCAATGACGTCACTGAAGTAATTGAATTCCTGAAAGTAAAATGTGTAAAAAAATTTCGTAAAGTAGGACTTACACGCAACCTACAGACATGAGGCGTTGGATTGTAATTTGAATATACAAGAAATCATAACTCTGTTAAGCGGAAGCTCAAAGATAAGCCCCTTTTCCAGAAACGCTACCATTTAGTGAGGGGCGGTGAGCTCGGTTCCTTGCAACAACACCGTCCGGAGGGCGCTCGCCTCCGCGCACTCGCGGCCCACGCAAGAAGCCGCGGTTCTACCAGAAAGCTCGCCTTCGTGCGTAGCGCTCACCGCCAGCGTTTCCCGGTAAAGGTTACCGTTACATAAGTTGCAGTTGCCGGGAAGCGCGAGAAGCAGCCAGGACTCTTCGAATGCTCTCGCGTTCTCCAAATTTTTCAGCGCATAGAAAAATAAAAAATAGCATTCCTGTATAGTATTCCTGGTGACGCTTGTTGAGCAAGACTCGTCGGTAAGAATTTATGCTTTTTATCCTAGGGGCAAGTGCTTCGAAAACGATCGAATGTATGGTTCGAACTCAAATGAGATAGAACGAATCTGCAGTGATAGGTCAGCTTCAAGAGGGCATTAAGAAGCAGCAAGGGGTGTCCCAGGTCAGTAAAAGAAAAAAAAAACAACTTCCGAGGATAGCTAAGCACTTGTGAGTTGTGAATGCGAAAGCATAAATTCCCAGTTGATTGCCACGGAGCGGTCCTTCGAGTTTTGCACTGCGAGTAACGTACCATGCTACTCGAGCCAGCAAGCAGCAGGAGCCTGCCGTGCCAATTAACGCTGCACGCCGTCGACGTCCTGCCTGACGAGAGACCGAGAAAGCAGCAGCGGCCACCAAGGCGGGCTGGCGCACGCAGCTGCTAAGCCAAGTAGGGGCGAGAGACATACGAAACGCCCTCACCGTATACGAAACTCCCTCACCGTTATGAGAGGGATACGAAACGTCCGAGAGCGAGACGGGGGCACCCGCGCGCGCGCGCGTCACGCGGCTGCCTCACCGACGACAACCCGTCCCGCCCAGCGGCGTCGCGTGTCACCGTATCTGCTCAATCGAGGCATGACGTGGCGTCGCGGGGATGCCCTCTCTCCTCACGCGACACCGTTGCGCTCGCTCGGCTCCGTCGAGGCGCGCTCGTGGAGTGGCGTCGCAGCCAATGGAAATTTAGGTGACGTTTCGCTGCTACAGACGCCGGCTTTTTCACTCAATGGGCCATCTGATGCCTCCGCATCAAAAAAGAGAACTAAAGAGAAAGTTAAATTTAGAGAAATTAATGCCCTTCACTGGCTCGCCACCACCATTCGGGCAGCGGGCGTAGCCACTAGCGCCTCGTAGTAATCGAACTGAATGTTCATCGGTCGGGTTGATGTTGCAGTTATCCTTGTGAAATAAGACATCCTGCCATCAAGTAATCGCCTGCCGAAGTGCTAGTGAGGGACAATGCCCATTGGCGCCGTACTGTGCCACCATTTTGACAGCGCCTTTTACAGAAGCTACGTCGGGGAGCGCATAAACTGTGTGACATTTTGAAAGTGCACCGCGGACTACGTAAGAAACGCGAACTCGAGTGAATGGCTACAATAAAGCCTAGTTTTAAATGTTGTAGAAACTCTACACACGTTTCTCGCACACAAGACTCAATCAGATAGAAAGATTGAGAAGCATGTCTAAGATACTTTGATAATAAAGTTGGTCTCGACATTCCGAACCTCCGTCATCGATGTTATCGTTACCTTCATTAAACAAAGCAAAATTTGATGATGTTGAGCAGAAATAATGCTACGTGGCTAGAAAGAAAACCCGTATGGGTTTCCCTTCCACCTACCTGGCCTTATTGGAAACTCGTACCTATTCCCTCTTTCCCGTCCCCCAGAGTAGGGTAGCCAACCAGACGCATTTCTGGTTAACATCCCTGGCTTCTCTCTTTATTTCCTCCTCCTCCTGCGTATGAAAATCCGTGGAAGCCCATATCGGTTTCGTTCGTTGGAAGGCCATTCACTGAAACTATAATGGATTTAGTTTCCTTGTTTCGAAAAAAATCGCACAGCTACGAAGCATGAATCTACAGAAAGGTGCAAGAGAAACTCGAATGTTTCTTTCTTTCTTTTTTGTCGCTTGGTGATATTGTCCAGTGGATAACAATTTTAAAAAATAATTCCTGTGTTTTGCGTGCCAAAAACACGATATGATTATGAGGCACGCCGTAGTGAGGGACTCCAAGTTAATTTTGACCACCTGGGGTTCTTTAACGTGTGCCCACTCGACGGTAGACGGGCGTTCTTGCATTTCGCCTCCATAGAAATGCGGCCGCTGCGGCCAGAATTTGATTCCGCGACCTCGTGCTTAGCAGAGCAACTCGAAAGCCACTAAGTAATCATGGAATGTTGTAGGTAACAAAGACAGATATCCCATTTGGGTCCATGCAGAAGTACGTCCATCATGCATTTGAACAAGCTGGAGCATTACACAACGTCATTGGCCATCAGGTGTCACAAAGGCCGTCTTCCCGCGGTCGATGCCGTCTACAGCAATCCGCCATTAGCCGGAACGAAAGTCGACGGACGTAAAATATTTCACAATGTTGGTTCACCTTGCGAGCTTCCACGGAACCGATGTGCATACGCTGTTGTCCTCTGTCCCAACAATGTCGCTGAATATTTGGCGGGATATGAAGAATCTGTGGAGAGAATACCTATTCACGCACGTTTGTTTCGCATTATATCACCCGATCTGTTTAAGTGAAAAATCCATCGTGGCCAGCAGCGCTATCTTATCACATGAGCTGGATGAGATAAGGAGACGTTACTTGCACGATGAATCGAAGCGCAACGCTAGGTAATTAAAGCTCTTTCGCTAAGTAAATTCCTAATTCGTAAATTGAGGGTTCATGTTTCAACTACGGAATAAAAGAAGGACTGTGAAGGCGCATTAATTTCTCAGAAATTGAGGTAGTTTCGGGAAACACGCCCTCAATTTCTATGGCGGCATCAGCATCGAGATACCATCACTGACCTTCTAGTTAATGTTTACCGGCGCTGTAAAATATGGAGTGCTCAAACGTGGTCACCTGAAACCGTCAGTGCAGTTCTTCATGAAATGCGTGAGGGCGTATAGTTTTCAAAACAGGTGCTAGGCTTATAAGTTCTGTTTAATAGAATATGCGACTTCGTAATTGCTTGTTTTCATTCCCGAAATGGAGGCCCCTGCCATAAAGTTTATAATTCGAAAATTATGTAGCGAAACATTGTAAATCAGGCAACGTCACACTGTGATTAGTTAAACACCGTTGGCCTCTTCAATATATCCAGCAGATTTGACAAGATGGTGTTATTGGCAGCATGAGATTCCCTATATGTATTCTCACCGCCCTCTCCCTTTTTGCCGTGAGTGAGAAAAAAGAGAAAAATTACATCGCACACACAGCCATGGACAGTTCACAATAAAAAAAAAAACTAAGCTACGACGTTTTCCGTAGTTATGCAGCCAACTGCCATCAAGCGCTTTCCCACAGGAATATTCCACTTCCCTCACCTGCAGCCAGGAAAATTCCACGCGCGCGATGGAAAATGACCCTATACCGCGAACGCACTGCCCTATGCATGCGACTCGACAGAGGCATCTGCCCACTCCCTTCTTATATCACGCTCGCGCAGCGCGTATATTAAAATTTCGCACTGGGAGTTTCTTTGGAGCGCACGAAACAGAAAGCGAACACGCCGAGGCTGCGAGGAACAGACAGGCCCTAACGCCACAGCGCGCGACGTCGGTGGCCCATGGATCTCTATCGCACAGATTGCTCGTTATTCGCTCGCAAAATAATGTCGCCGTGCGGAGAACGCGAGTCGAACTTCGCTGTATCGAAGACGACACGCGGCGACGCATTTAATACATCGTCCAACCTTACTGGCGACGTTTTTCACTGGGGACGCTTCTATAAGCTGAATGAATCGAAATGCGATTCCCGCGCGCGGTTGCGCATGCGTTGCCTTTATGCGCGGGCGCAGTGCTATCGTTATACAACGGAACTTGACCACATTTCTCACGCGGTCAAGCTCAGCGCGCATTCGGGTCACGTAGTGAAGCTCGGAATGCGATTCCACTGGGTATACCGTTGCAGGCGCAGTTATGATGACCATCAGTCGAGCAGCCAAGCAGCGGTAATGGCGGCCAAAATATTTCACCAGCGTCCGGCTTCCCTTGCTGGAGCCAATATGCTAAAGACGCTACACGCATACGTCGCGACATTCGCGGATGTCGGGTTACTATATCTTCTTTGCCAACGAGTCGTTCGCTGCAAAGCCCGAGCGAGATCGGCTTGAACCAGTTCGGTTTGTCGCGGTGGCGGCTCGAGAGGGATTAAGATGCGAGGTCGGAGTTAGCGGGGCCAGGCACCCCACAGGGGCGGACGCATTTCGGCAAGGACGCGGCATGGGAAAACGCCCGCGCGATTAAGGATGGCTATTTATGCGTTTTCTTTATACACGTTTCGCAAGCGACACGCCTGCGCAGGTTTGTTCTTAGGAGCGCGCCCGTATTGAAAAATTTCGAATTCGATTCTAATGCTTCTGATTAGAATCTAAGTATTCGGTTTACGGAATTCGATATTCGATTAGCTGGAATATTCCATTCTGAACGAACATCCCACGAGCCAGCACAATTGCAAAATGCCGGCTAGTACACACGAAAGGGCCCACGCATAAGCCCAATCGATTGCTTAAGTTTCCTAGCTATGAAGCAACTACAGTGACCATTCTTTCCGAATTTTTTTTGCCAATTTTCCAGGTGCGCAATGAGCATGCTTCCAAATAGGAAAGCGTGTATTGAGTAAAAAAATAGTTTTCTTTTTGGCCAATTTATTCTCTCTATTTTTACCGCTTTTAGCAGCAGGAACAAAATATTTCACTCGGTACTCCCAACCCATAGTTATAGAATATTAGGTTACATCAAAAGGGATTGATGCTGCAGACAAATCTAATATTGGTCCTCTGTTCTGTTGTCGGCACGTGAAATTAAAAGGAAGCCAAAAGTCCCAGCGCCTTCCCTGCGCTTTTAACATTGCTGGAGCAGTGTTAGTCAAATGAATTATAGCATGCTGTTTACTCTGCGATTCCTCTATTTTATTTTTCTCTACAGCAACTTGCTGTGCAGCCCAAAATCGCGCGAATCTCATCTCCCTAGGCGGAGTGCTATTAATCGCACGCTATCTCACAGAGGCTCACAGAGACGTCCTTGGAGGGCCCAGCGGCTGCGCAATTACACGCGGCAGGGGGCAGTGCAATCGCCGCTTGTGTCACGTGCTCGGCATATCTTCAAACAGGGCGGAGAGGGAGCAGGACCTTGCAACAAGCCCTCTCACGCTCGCGTTATTCTAACCACCTACACCTTGCACTGTTGTCGATGCAACGGCCAGGAAAATTCCGATTCACGTACACTTGCGTTACGAGGAAACACGCCGCCACCTTGATGGCGCAACGTGCGGTGATTCCGAAGTTATTCGCAATCAGGAGACGCGTAAAGTCTTCTGTAATTACGCTGCTGACGCGCACTTGCACGCGTTGATATGTGGGGAAAAGAGAAAGAAATACCTGGCTCGATCCACGCGAAATATTTACGCGGTTCATCAAATTATGGCGCAGAACGCAATGCGTCCTGTGCGTTTCGCACCAGCTCACATCACGCTAGCGTAGACGAGCTCACCTGGCAGCTTCGATACTCTCGTAGTTGAACACGCGTTGCATATCGAATCGAAAAGCTGCGACAATGTGTCGCAAAGAGCCGTGACCTCGGAAAAGATATCGAGCAGCTGTTCGATATCAGTCGAGATTCGATGCATTTTCCTTTCTCCGTTTACATTCTGTTATACGCGCTGTTAGATTGATTTAGCAACCACCACGGAGCACTCAATTGCTTTTTTTCCCTCAATACAAACGGATAGCTATTGGAAAAGGGGCGCATAATAACAGACAGAGAGACAAAGACATGTGTGTGTGTCCCACAATTTCTACTTCTCGGCTTCCTCCTGAATATGTATTATCTTTTCTCTGTGTATTGTGAGGGCATGCATAGTAATGAACTTGGTTGAATAGCTTTGCTTCACCCACTAGACCAAGAGGAAGCACGAAGCACCCCTATGGACGTGTAGCCACACCCTTCTTAAGTAACAACCGCGTACTGACACACGAATTTAAGGGACACTAAATAGTTAATTTCAGGCGAAACTGACAAGGCCATCCTCTGAATACTCGAGGTGCATTTTCTTTTGCGCGCAAACACCAATTTCGAGCTAAAACTAACGCACACATCCCGAAAGCGAACCCACTGTTCTCACTGTGCATTCGCGAACGCGGTCGGTCTCTATGTTTAAAGATGCAAAAAGAAATAAGTACGGAATCTGAGACATTGGTTAAATTGAAACGCAATAATAAATTTGTCTACGCTTGAACAATTATATAGCTCTGAGCGAGCATTATCAAAATCTGCAATATCATAACAGCTGGTCCACACACATGATGGTGGCTTGACTATCGGTGTGTATTTCTAGCGTCTATTTTTGCCGTGCCTCAACCCATGATAACAAAGACCTTTATTGTATAGCGCGAGTATATGTTCTATCCCTCTAGGCTAGCTTGTGTTACTATGTGGTATCCTTGTACGTAACATTCTCGACTGACAGACAAGTTTTGGCAACGGCTTTTTTCCTATTGGCGTGCTCCTCACCAGGCGCTTCAGTTGGATTATACGAAAATAAATTGGCGAATTTGCTGTCTTAATTGCAGCTGAAAGAAATAAGTGCTTTTGAATATATATATATATATATATATATATATATATATATATATATATATATATATATATATTGTAAACGACTTTTTATATTCCTACGCTAAAAACATAAACAGGCAATGTTTACATTTCCTTGCGCTCTCTCCTGCTCGTCTGATAAACGACCGCGGTAATATTTAGGAACCTTTGACTGATGGCACCAGGAAATAAAGCGCAAATGATGTCGGTTGGCATAAATCACATCGGTATATGAAAGCGACTTCCGAGAAGTAAAGAAAAAGAAACAACATTTGCGCAAGTATCATGAGGTCGCCAAGGAGCACTCTCTGCGTGAATTATGGCGCGGCAACCCTTTATGCGCATAATATTTTGTAAAGACGCAACGTGGCTATTAATAAAGTCCCTGTTCGATGACAGCGAATAAAGGCCACTGGCAATGTTCTTCGCCAACCTGTTTCTTGGCGACGGTGCGTGCAGGCCATAGTATCGCTTGCTGCCGTGAAATAACATATTGCTTTTACAGATTAGCGAACGAGGGGAATGGAACGACACCTCTTACTACTCAAGTGCACTGAAGAAGAAATTTGTAGCAATATGATTTTCATAACAGCGTCACCTAGCGGTGCAGAAGTGTGCATGTATTACCGTATCTTGATATTTCAATTTTGTTGACTGGTTGCCAACTGCCTTTTGTCATGCCTACTTTCTCGTCAACAAGCTGGTAAGAAGCATACTTCGTCCCTGATTTTTTTTCGCTTTCTTTGTGTGTACTTGAGTCTTTCAGCAACTACAGTCAATACTCATCTTAACGAAACGGTATTTTTAAAATATTATTAAATTTTAAAGTACGCTAAGCTTACCCACACATAATCAGAGGGGCGATAATACGTTGAAAATCTCGAATCAACGAAGTAAACTCTATGCCTTGCTCAATTTAACGAAGTTTGGGGGGAAGAGGGGGAATATGGGGAAAATATGTGTATACCAGGTTACTGTTGAAATGACTGACGCCAAGATGGTCTGCGATCCCATGAAAAAACACAAGACGCACTCAACGGGCCCACCGTCTACGGCAAGCGCTTAAAGGAAAGGCAAAAATTACGCAACCTTGCGCTCAAATCAACAGAACGTTATGCGCGGGAGTTTCCAAATTGCTTCATTGCAATAGCAAATATATGGACACTCCAGGTGCATTTTGCTGTCGGCGTCGGCGTCGCCGTTATGTTCCGTATAAAGTCCAAGGGCGATAACACCATCGCCGCGCGTTGAAAGCTGTATGTGCGAGTGAATGCAAGCGGAGGAAGCCGACGATCGCGGCTCAATCAAGCGCACGCGAAGGGAGAAAGCGGAGAGCACACGCGCCGCACTCCGGGGCGCGAAAGACCGGGGGGGGGGAGGGAAGCAGGGAGGGGAGGCGGTGTAGTGCTCCGGCAACAACTGCTCATTTCACGACCAGGCGCAAGGGGAACTGCGGCTCAATCTCGCGGAGGAAAGCGGCGAGGCCGCGCGAGAGGGAGGCGGGGAGGGGGGCAGCAGCTTCCACTCCGTCAAGTGCGTACTTTGCACGGCCGCGCGCGGTTATACGCGCCGTATCTTGAAAGGGATCTGGAGACGGGTCATACCATGGTATATGTATACATGGCAGCGAAGGTGCCATAGAAGCCCATACGTCTTGCAATGGCGGTTTATATATAATGGAGGCGCGGCAGCGCCATCTGCATTCGTTTCCACATGGGTTCGTTTCCACATGGTGGAAACGAACCCCCCCCCCCCTTCTTGCCTCTCGAGACTTGTTTCACCAAGTGGGCTATTGCGCCAGCTAACATCACATTGCATATACAAAGCACACAACAGTTCAAATGGAGCGTAAGTTCGCCGAAACATCGCGTCGCAGTGTAACCTGGATACACCCACCTGTATGTATGGACCTCATTGTATAACGGCACGCATTACACTGGTGAGCCTTGAGAGTTTTCCATGAATTCATAGGAATGGGTTCAGCCAGATGTTGAACTAAGTACCGTATACATGTGTCCGTAGTACCAACGCACATCGGTTATTTTGGTGTTAAGATAAGTCAACATTACATTGAAATAATTCACAAAACCCCACTTTAATCTTCACTAACAAAGCACGAGTGCCGCCTGTAGCTTTTTTATATTACTGAGCACATACAAAAACTTGTTAGTTACTGAAAAGGCAGTTACAAAATGAAGTTACTGATCAAATCTTATCAGGTTTTACCACATATATCGCAATATATCGCAATTAGCTCTTATGGCAACGCATGAGAGTTATGATGACATTCCAGTGCTAAATACGGTAACAGAATCTCGGCATATCTCAGCACGCATCGCCACGAGCAAACTTAAGCAAGCCTGCACAGTTTATTATTCATAATTATCCGTGGATGAAAGAAAACAGCCTGTGACTTCCCATTTTTTAAAATTCTAATTACATTGTCCGTACTTTCTCAAATGTTTCCGTTGGTGACGTATTGGATGCATAATTTTCATCAACTAGTGTTTTGACCCGCGAGATATAGTCGCGTGTCAATCGCACGACCGTAATTGATGTCGCTGCTCATTGGTTGGAACCACATTTCAGCCTCCCCTATGGGAACATGTGATGGATGGATGGATGGAAAACTTTATTTGGTCCTGCAAGTAGTGATAATTAACCACTAAGCGGGCCGCTCTCACGTCGGTACCGGAAGGCCAAGCCAATTAGCCCTGAATCATATTTTTGTGCGCACTGTGTTCTCGCCGCTCTTTCATTGAAGCGACAGACCTCACGAAGGTCACTTCGCTCGCTGCTGCTGCCGCGCTTGCTCACACAAGCGTTCCGACAGCGAGTGTCCGCGCTCATCAAGTTTGTTTGTTTGTGGTTTGGTTGTTCATCATGTTTGTTTGTGCGCGTTGACGCCATGTTCTTTAATTCATTAGAAAGCGAACGTTTCCAAATTTATGCGGCTGATAAAACTACTATCCTTATTTCGTATAGCTGCCTACTAATTTGCTATGGCAATCGATGCTTCGCCTTTCGGGCGAAACTGCCACATTTTTCATCCAGTGACGTTATCGATTTAACGAAACAATTTACGGGTCCCTTCGACTTCGTTAACTCGAGGTCTCACTCTACCAACTGCAACGATAAAAAAAAAATTTCAGCTTACTGTGTCCGACGACATATTGCGCTGGCTCAAATAATAACAATAATAATAAATGAAAAAAAAAACAATCGGCGGATCCCACGCACTTTGGGAATCGGTTTATTTGTTTTGATTTGATACATGTCAATCCCAACAGGGATTTAGGAGAGAAGGGCACATGCATAACAAACACTAAAAGAAGTGTGAGTATAGGTACAGAAGGAATAAGTTGCTTGCACATAATACGGAGCGAGCTGTATGTGCCAACGACATGCAGTAGCAGTATTAAAGTGTTACAGTTAATCTCTGTGAGACACGTAAGTGGCTTTCGGGTAATTACAGGAAATTATCTAAATTTTTACAACTATAGATGTATAGGGCCAGAAAATGCGAACCCCAACAACATCTGAGGCACCGTTACGGTGGCAACCATCCCTGAAACGTGCACCACGATTACAACCGAGGCAGAAGAAAGGAAGGAGCAGAGGCTCTGCTCCGTTCACTCGGCAGGGAGAGAAATGAGCGCTTCGTCGACGTAGCCGAATATCCAAACGGTCATAAATACATGGCCGTAGTCATAGACACAGACTCCAAAATCAGAATCGCGTACAGCGTATACACCAAACATCGGAAATAGCGGAGGAAGTAGCGATCGCGCTGGCCGTCACAGATCAGGAATGCGAAGTCATGCTAAGCGACTCGCAGACTGCAGTAAAGAACTACGCCAAAGGTAGAATTTCCAAGGAAGCCCTGGCCATTTTGGCCAAAGCAGGCAGATTCAAAACCGCCAGTTCGAGGATCGTATGGTTCCCCACGCATGTCACTATGGAAGGCGACGCACTCCCGAACCTAAAGCAGACGGCGCACCGGACGGCGCAAGACATGACCCACCGCGCCGAACAGGGCAACGCCTCTCGCATGACAGCGAACACCCCTCGCGCAGAACGGGACAGGCTCACTAGATACAATGAGATAACCACTGCATATCTAAACGCCAAGAGGATATACCCACCACCGAGTCCCAAAATGAACAGGAGGCAGGACGTCGCCTGGAGGCAGCTCCAGACGAACACCTTCCCTAACCCATTCTATCTGAAATATATCTTCCCAAAGCATTACTGCGACTCTGCCGAGTTGGAACAGACCCATTTAAAAAAATAAAAACCTTTTGTGCGCAAACAAACAGGGACGAAGAAAAGGAGCGCACAAAAAGTTTTTTTTAGAATGTATCTTCCCAGATAAGCATCAGGACGACACGTGCAAATTTTGCCAGGAAGGACCAGCAACCCTCAAACACATGCTGAGAGTGCAATGTAGTTATAGGAAGGACGGCAGTTGCTCTGGAGACCGTGTCGTCGAGGTGCCCCGCCGCTCTGCGCAGCTCGGACCTCGGCATCCAGACGTGGGCAGTCCAGCAAGCCCGTGAGGCGGCGTTGAGGCAGGGCCTTGACGTTCCCCAATGGGAGACCTGAGCCCAGGTCGCGTTAAGCAAAGCAAAGCAAAGCAAAGCAAACAAAGCAAGCAAAGCAAAGCAAAGCAAAGCAAGCAAGCAATCAATGAACGATGGAACGACGATGAATGTATGACGACGACGGCTCGATGGTGGCGGCTATGCGACGACGTTTTGGCAGTGTAGTGACAGTGATAGAACGAATGCGGAGGAAGAATGACGATGGCAGGACAACTAAGAAATGATGACGAAGGATTGAAGACGATGAAATGACGACGGCGATGGCATGGCAACGACGGCGTGTTGGTGTGTTGGAGCTCCCACCCGCGCTCACATACAGTCGCCTGCCGCCGTGGGCCGACTGGATTCGCACTGTGTCCGGTGCTTGTTTGCACCACGTGCGACACCAGCCGATCGTCAAAGACTGCAGCCAGTAGCCTGTAGGGATGACAATTGTACGACAACATTACGTTCAGTGTGACCCAAGCATACGGCAAGAGCTATATTGGACATGACAGCAGCAACCAGCAGCAACAGCAGCGGGAAAGCCGAATGAAGAGGCAAAGAAAGATTCGCTTTAAAAGCAAGTTGGAACTGATTATCCCTGGAAAAACCATGTAAAGAAACGAACACGCACACAAAATGGCATCGGGGCACATGTGCTAAATAGCAACCAAGCGTTTATTTTGGATTGCAAGAAGCCGCACAAGCTATGCTGAAGACTGCGCATGTGAACCCCCCCCCCCTCCCCCAACCCCTCCCCAGTCGTCCTAACCCTACCTTCTTATCGCACCCCTAAACTAAACAGACCAGTGATAAATAAAAGCAAACAAAACAATAGAACAGAGGACGAGCAACCGATCAAATCCTTATGTGCCTAACTGTTTATTCTTTGTGTTGTTATTTGTGCACGATACGGCAGAGCTGATCCGCTAAAGGCAAACGTGCCGTTCAGTGGCTAACTTTGATAAAGAGTGGGGACAAGCACACTGAAGTTGCGCATGTGTTAAGCAAAACGGTGTTTCTCAACAGGTCGAGTCCATTCTCTGAGGTTAGCCTATGTAGCGTTCTCTATGCAGAATGGTTGTCACAAAGGAGCAACCGAAAGACGCGCAACGACGGGTACTTGATGTATTTGCCAAATCTTCTGCTTTTTCTCTTTGCTGCAGGCTACAAAACGAAGCTGCTCTGCAGCGCAAGTACCCTACTGCGCTGCTGCCCAAACAAGCCTGTCTAATCAGCCAGCACAAAGTAACACACCGCACGCCTCAAACAGCAGAAGACGGTTGCGGAACCGTTTATCCTAGTGCTGCCAATTTGCCACGGGAAAAATTATGACTCAGCAGGCGTGCTCCCGGTGCCCTCGCAACTTAGCGTCTTTCTTCCCGTCTGCGTGATTTGCGGCGACCCGGCTCACAGCAATCAGAATTGCACGCACGGCAGGCGCATTCTGCGGTTGGGCGTCCCGATCATGCAGATTGGTCGCAACGGTTGTGGCATTATCACAAAATGCGTCGGAGTGAGGAAATTCCAGATGCCTCTCGCCTAAGTGTCTTTCGCTGAATCCTTGACACAGGTTTCGAGAAGAAAAAAAGAAACACATACGAAAAGAAGGACAGGCCGCCATACGACATGAATGGGTATCCTCGCGGTGGCGTATGCATGGCATGTTTAATTTTACATTGCCCGCATGTACACCGGTGAAACACTCGCACTGACCAACCGACTATTCCGCTGCGGTTTTACTGCGGTGGCGGTGAAGTGCAGACCTGCGCAGATAACCGGCTTCAATGGGAGGTGGCTGCGCCCAACTGTCGTTCATGAGTTGGCCGCTGGTGTCACTTTTATGACTTGTTCCTCCGCTATACTCTGTGGGCGGCGTCGGAATGAGAACGTCGGCTGCTGTGCTGTGAGGAAATGCTCTCACATTTGGCGACTTTCGCGAACACAGTCGCTGTGGTCGCCCGCTCGGCTGTCAAATTTGACTGCCAGAGCCTTAAAAATGCCGGAACATGTAGTTCGATGCTCTCTAAAATAGAGTTATAACCACTCGGTTCGCCCCATTGTAAGCATTAATACAGTTTTCGCACAGCGAAGGTAACAACACGTTCCCTTTTTGCAATCTTTAAAGTCCGGTTCTCCGTGTTTAATAACCGGAAAACACCGTGACGTTCAAGAGCGAAACGATAATTTGCACTTAAAGTTGGCCCTGAGTTCAACGACTAAATTAGCACAACTCAAGCGACGCCGTTATGCTACCACCGTGCCACGCGCGAAAGCTACTTCGGCAGTTTGAAAAAAAGTTCCATCAGTTATGCCGTATCGACCAGAATTTACATTACACAGAGCAATGCAGCGCTTTTAAGAGCTGGGATATCTGTTGCAAGGCCTCAACTCCTCTCGACATGATACAGTACTAAAGAATGGCGCTCACCGTACCTTTAAAAGGCCTCAAAACAGTTCTCGCATATGTGTCGCAGAGAAATTCGTGGAAGCTTGTGCGAGATCCTGTGCCTTGCTGTGAAATTAATAACGGAAAACAGCCGTTGAGCATATTGTATAATACTGCGCATATATATATATATATATTACATTCTCGAGAGCTACATGCAGAGAAGGCTGAAGCGATCTGCCGTCTGCAGAGTCGCGCAATGTGTGTATGTCGATTTTCTGCGTGACCAGTTTTCTGGCTTACAATAAATATAAATACGTTATTTTTTATATCTGAATATGGATTGTACTGGATTACACTTTATCCTGTAAATTTTGTAATGAATTATCTCTTTTCGTCAGGAGGTAATAAAGTAATTGCTAAAGTTTCCACCTATTTACTAATAAGTAGTCTGTTTTACGCAGTGACGCCGACATCGAGTTTTTCGATGGGTTATATTGGTTTGATTCGTTTCCTCATTTTATACAGGTTTCCATATTTTTTCTGGTCATCATTTCATTCTAGGGGCGTTCCAAGGATAGATTATCCATGTAAAGTATTTTTTTCTTGTTTTGGTGAGCTGTTTTTCTTGGTTGGTTGTTTCTTTGTTGTTAAATCATTCTAACTACAGCGAATGTCGGAAAGAAATAAAAAAATAAAAAGGGAAGAATGAAAGCGAAGTTTTGTTACCCTATATTGAAAGTTCATGTTTTTTCCGATCCTATGAAGCACGATCTTGCGCAAGCACCTTCTTGCGTTTCTTGGCGGGAAGTCCAGGGGCGCAACAGTATCGTCAATGTTGCAACTATATAAAGCACTATAGAGAATTTCGGAAAGAAATAAAAAAATAAAAAGGGAAGAATGAAAGCGAATTTTCCTTATCCTATATTGAAAGTTCATGCTTTTTACGATCCTATGAAGCACGATCTTGCGCAAGCACCTTCTTGCGTTTCTTGGCGGGAAGTCCTGGGGCGCAACAGTACCGTCAATGTTGCAACTATATAAAGCACTACAGCGAATGTCGGAAAGAAATAAAAAAGTCAAAAGGGAAGAATGAAAGCGAATTTTCGTTACCCTATATTGAAAGTTCATGTTTTTTACGATCCTATGAAGCATGAACTTGCGCAAGCACCATCTTGCGTTTCTTGGCGGGAAGTCCTGGGGCGCAACAGTACCGTCAATGTTGCAACTATATAAAGCACTACAGCGAATGTCGGAAAGAAATAAAAAAATAAAAAGGGAAGAATGAAAGCGAATTTTCGTTACCCTATATTGAAAGTTCATGCTTTTTACGATTCTATGAAGCACGATCTTGCGCAAGCACCTTCTTGCGTTTCTTGGCGGGAAGTACTGGGGCGCAACAGTACCGTCAATGTTGCAACTATATAAAGCACTATAGCGAATTTCGGAAAGAAATAAAAAAATAAAAAGGGCAGAATGAAAGCGAATTTTCCTTATCCTATATTGAAAGTTCATGCTTTTTACGATCCTATGAAGCACGATCTTGCGCCAGCACCTTCTTGCGTTTCTTGGCGGTAAGTCCTGGGGCGCAACAGTACCGTCAATGTTGCAACTATATAAAGCACTATAGCGAATTTCGGAAAGAAATAAAAAAATAAAAAGGGAAGAATGAAAGCGAATTTTCGTTACCCTATATTGAAAGCTCATGCTTTTTACGATCCTATGAAGCACGATCTTGCGCAAGCACCTTCTTGCGTTTCTTGGCGGGAAGTCCTGGTGCGCAACAGTACCGTCAATGTTGCAACTATATAAAGCACTACAGCGAATGTAGGAAAGAAATAAAAAAATAAAAAGGGAAGAATGAAAGCGAATTTTCCTTATCCTATATTGAAAGTCCATGCTTTTTACGATCCTATGAAGCACGATCTTGCGCAAGCACCTTCTTGCGTTTCTTGGCGGGAAGTCCTGGGGCGCAACAGCACCGTCAATGTTGCAACTATATAAAGCACTACAGCGAATGTCGGAACGAAATAAAAAAATAAAAAGGGAAGAATGAAAGCGAATTTTCCTTATCCTATATTGAAAGTTTATGATTTTTACGATCCTATGAAGCACGATCTTGCGCAAGCACCTTCTTGCGTTTCTTGGCGGGACGTCCTGGAGCGCAACAGTACCGTCAATGTTGCAACTATATAAAGCACTACAGCGAATGTCGGAAAGAAATGAAAAAATAAAAAGGGAAGAATGAAAGCGAATTTTCGTTACCCTATATTGAAACTTCATGTTTTTTACGATCCTATGAAGCACGATCTTGCGCAAGCACCTTCTTGCGTTTCTTGGCGGGAAGTCCTGGGGCGCAACAGTACCGTCAATGTTGCAACTATATAAAGCACTACAGCGAATGTCGGAAAGAAACAAAAAAATAAAAAGGGAAGAATGAAAGCGAATTTTCCTTATCCTATATTGAAAGTCCATGCTTTTTACGATCCTAAGAAGCACGATCTTGCGCAAGCACCTTCTTGCGTTTCTTGGCGGGAAGTCCTGGGGCGCAACAGTACCGTCAATGTTGCAACTATATAAAGCACTATAGCGAATTTCGGAAAGAAATAAAAAAATAAAAAGGGAAGAATGAAAGCGAATTTTCCCTATCCTATATTGAAAGTAAATGCTTTTTACGATCCTATGAAGCACGATCTTGCGGAAGCACCTTCTTGCGTTTCTTGGCGGGAAGTCCTGGGGCGCAACAGTACCGTCAATGTTGCAACTATATAAAGCACTACAGCGAATGTCGGAAAGAAATAAAAAAATAAAAAGGGAAGAATGAAAGCGAATTTTCCTTATCCTATATTGAAAGTTCATGCTTTTTACGATCCTATGAAGCACGATCTTGCGCAAGCACCTTCTTGCGTTTCTTGGCGGGAAGTCCTGGGGCGCAACAGTACCGTCAATGTTGCAACTATATAAAGCACTATAGCGAATTTCAGAATGAAATAAAAAAATAAAAAGGGAAGAATGAAAGCGAATTTTTCCATATCCTATATAGAAAGTTCATGCTTTTTACGATCCTATGAAGCACGATCTTGCGCAAGCACTTTCTTGCGTTTCTTGGCGGGAAGTCCTGGGGCGCAAAGTACCGTCAATGTTGCAACTATATAATGTACTATAGCGAATTTCGGAAAGAAATAAAAAAATAAAAAGGGAAGAATGAAAGCGAATTTTCCCTATCCTACATTGAAAGTTCATGCTTTTTACGATCCTATGAAGCACGATCTTGCGGAAGCACCTTCTTGCGTTTCTTGGCGGGAAGTCCTGGGGCGCAACAGTACCGTCAATGTTGCAACTATATAAAGCACTACAGCGAATGTCGGAAAGAAATAAAAAAATAAAAAGGGAAGAATGAAAGCGAATTTTCGTTACCCTATATTGAAAGTCCATGCTTTTTACGATCCTATGAAGCACGATCTTGCGCAAGCACCTTCTTGCGTTTCTTGGCGGGAAGTCCTGGGGCGCAACAGTACCGTCAATGTTGCAACTATATAAAGCACTATAGCGAATTTCGGAAAGAAATAAAAAAATAAAAAGGGAAGAATGAAAGCGAATTTTCCCTATCCTATATTGAAAGTAAATGCTTTTTACGATCCTATGAAGCACGATCTTGCGGAAGCACCTTCTTGCGTTTCTTGGCGGGAAGTCCTGGGGCGCAACAGTACCGTCAATGTTGCAACTATATAAAGCACTACAGCGAATGTCGGAAAGAAATAAAAAAATAAAAAGGGAAGAATGAAAGCGAATTTTCCTTATCCTATATTGAAAGTTCATGCTTTTTACGATCCTATGAAGCACGATCTTGCGCAAGCACCTTCTTGCGTTTCTTGGCGGGAAGTCCTGGGGCGCAACAGTACCGTCAATGTTGCAACTATATAAAGCACTATAGCGAATTTCAGAATGAAATAAAAAAATAAAAAGGGAAGAATGAAAGCGAATTTTTCCTTATCCTATATAGAAAGTTCATGCTTTTTACGATCCTATGAAGCACGATCTTGCGCAAGCACTTTCTTGCGTTTCTTGGCGGGAAGTCCTGGGGCGCAAAGTACCGTCAATGTTGCAACTATATAAAGTACTATAGCGAATTTCGGAAAGAAATAAAAAAATAAAAAGGGAAGAATGAAAGCGAATTTTCCCTATCCTACATTGAAAGTTCATGCTTTTTACGATCCTATGAAGCACGATCTTGCGGAAGCACCTTCTTGCGTTTCTTGGCGGGAAGTCCTGGGGCGCAACAGTACCGTCAATGTTGCAACTATATAAAGCACTACAGCGAATGTCGGAAAGAAATAAAAAAATAAAAAGGGAAGAATGAAAGCGAATTTTCGTTACCCTATATTGAAAGTTCATGCTTTTTACGATCCTATGAAGCACGATCTTGCGCAAGCACCTTCTTGCGTTTCTTGGCGGGAAGTCCTGGGGCGCAACAGTACCGTCAATGTTGCAACTATATAAAGCACTAAAGCGAATTTCGGAAAGAAATAAAAAAATAAAAAGGGAAGAATGAAAGCGAATTTTCGTTACCCTATATTGAAAGTTCATGCTTTTTACGATCCTAGGAAGCACGATCTTGCGCAAGCACATTCTTGCGTTTCTTGGCGGGAAGTACTGGGGCGCAACAGTACCGTCAATGTGGCAACTATATAAAGCACTACAGCGAATTTCGGAAAGAAATAAAAAAATAAAAAGGGAAGAATGAAAGCGAATTTTCCTTATCCTATATCGAAAGTTCATGCTTTTTACGATCCTATGAAGCACGATCTTGCGCAAGCACCTTCTTGCGTTTCTTGGCGGGAAGTCCTGGGGCGCAACAGTACCGTCAATGTTGCAACTATATAAAGCACTACAGCGAATGTCGGAAAGAAATAAAAAAGTCAAAAGGGAAGAATGAAAGCGAATTTTCGTTACCCTATATTGAAAGTTCATGTTTTTTACGATCCTATGAAGCACGAACTTGCGCAAGCACCATCTTGCGTTTCTTGGCGGGAAGTCCTGGGGCGCAACAGTACCGTCAATGTTGCAACTATATAAAGCACTACAGCGAATGTCGGAAAGAAATAAAAAAATAAAAAGGGAAGAATGAAAGCGAATTTTCGTTACCCTATATTGAAAGTTCATGCTTTTTACGATTCTATGAAGCACGATCTTGCGCAAGCACCTTCTTGCGTTTCTTGGCGGGAAGTACTGGGGCGCAACAGTACCGTCAATGTTGCAACTATATAAAGCACTATAGCGAATTTCGGAAAGAAATAAAAAAATAAAAAGGGCAGAATGAAAGCGAATTTTCCTTATCCTATATTGAAAGTTCATGCTTTTTACGATCCTATGAAGCACGATCTTGCGCCAGCACCTTCTTGCGTTTCTTGGCGGTAAGTCCTGGGGCGCAACAGTACCGTCAATGTTGCAACTATATAAAGCACTATAGCGAATTTCGGAAAGAAATAAAAAAATAAAAAGGGAAGAATGAAAGCGAATTTTCGTTACCCTATATTGAAAGCTCATGCTTTTTACGATCCTATGAAGCACGATCTTGCGCAAGCGCCTTCTTGCGTTTCTTGGCGGGAAGTCCTGGGGCGCAACAGCACCGTCAATGTTGCAACTATATAAAGCACTACAGCGAATGTCGGAACGAAATAAAAAAATAAAAAGGGAAGAATGAAAGCGAATTTTCCTTATCCTATATTGAAAGTTTATGATTTTTACGATCCTATGAAGCACGATCTTGCGCAAGCACCTTCTTGCGTTTCTTGGCGGGACGTCCTGGAGCGCAACAGTACCGTCAATGTTGCAACTATATAAAGCACTACAGCGAATGTCGGAAAGAAATAAAAAAATAAAAAGGGAAGAATGAAAGCGAATTTTCCTTATCCTATATTGAAAGTCCATGCTTTTTACGATCCTATGAAGCACGATCTTGCGCAAGCACCTTCTTGCGTTTCTTGGCGGGAAGTCCTGGGGCGCAACAGTACCGTCAATGTTGCAACCATATAAAGCACTATAGCGAATTTCGGAAAGAAATAAAAAAATAAAAAGGGAAGAATGAAAGCGAATTTTCCCTATCCTATATTGAAAGTTCATGCTTTTTACGATCCTATGAAGCACGATCTTGCGGAAGCACCTTCCTGCGTTTCTTGGCGGGAAGTCCTGGGGCGCAACAGTACCGTCAATGTTGCAACTATATAAAGCACTACAGCGAATGTCGGAAAGAAATAAAAAAATAAAAAGGGAAGAATGAAAGCGAATTTTCCTTATCCTATATTGAAAGTTCATGCTTTTTACGATCCTATGAAGCACGATCTTGCGCAAGCACCTTCTTGCGTTTCTTGGCGGGAAGTCCTGGGGCGCAACAGTACCGTCAATGTTGCAACTATATAAAGCACTATAGCGAATTTCAGAATGAAATAAAAAAATAAAAAGGGAAGAATGAAAGCGAATTTTTCCTTATCCTATATTGAAAGTTCATGCTTTTTACGATCCTATGAAGCACGATCTTGCGCAAGCACTTTCTTGCGTTTCTTGGCGGGAAGTCCTGGGGCGCAAAGTACCGTCAATGTTGCAACTATATAAAGTACTATAGCGAATTTCGGAAAGAAATAAAAAAATAAAAAGGGAAGAATGAAAGCGAATTTTCCCTATCCTATATTGAAAGTTCATGCTTTTTACGATCCTATGAAGCACGATCTTGCGGAAGCACCTTCTTGCGTTTCTTGGCGGGAAGTCCTGGGGCGCAACAGTACCGTCAATGTTGCAACTATATAAAGCACTACAGCGAATGTCGGAAAGAAATAAAAAAATAAAAAGGGAAGAATGAAAGCGAATTTTCGTTACCCTATATTGAAAGTTCATGCTTTTTACGATCCTATGAAGCACGATCTTGCGCAAGCACCTTCTTGCGTTTCTTGGCGGGAAGTACTGGGGCGAAACAGTACCGTCAATGTTGCAACTATATAAAGCACTACAGCGAATGTCGGAAAGAAATAAAAAAGTAAAAAGGGAAGAATGAAAGCGAATTTTCGTTACCCTATATCGAAAGTTCAAGCTTTTTACGATCCTATGAAGCACGAACTTGCGCAAGCACCATCTTGCGTTTCTTGGCGGGAAGTCCTGGGGCGCAACAGTACCGTCAATGTCGCAACTATATAAAGCACTATAGCGAATTTCGGAAAGAAATAAAAAAATAAAAAGGGAAGAATGAAAGCGAATTTTCCTTATCCTATATTGAAAGTTCATTCTTTTTACGATCCTATGAGCACGATCTTGCGCAAGCACCTTCTTGCGTTTCTTGGCGGGAAGTCCTGGGGCGCAACAGTACCGTCAATGTTGCAACCATATAAAGCACTATAGCGAATTTCGGAAAGAAATAAAAATAAAAAGGGAAGAATGAAAGCGAATTTTCGTTACCCTATATTGAAAGTTCATGCTTTTTACCATCCTATGAAGCACGATCTTGCGCAAGCACCTTCTTGCGTTTCTTGGCGGGAAGTCCTGGGGCGCAACAGTACCGTCAATGTTGCAACTATATAAAGCACTACAGCGAATGTCGGAAAGAAATAAAAAAATAAAAAGGGAAGAATGAAAGCGAATTTTCCGTATCCTATATTGAAAGTTCATGCTTTTTACGATCCTATGAAGCACGATCTTGCGGAAGCACCTTCTTGCGTTTCTTGGCGGGAAGTCCTGGGGCGCAACAGTACCGTCAATGTTGCAACTATATAAAGCACTATAGCGAATTTCGGAATGAAATAAAAAAATAAAAAGGGAAGAATGAAAGCGAATTTTCGTTACCCTATATTGAAAGTTCATGTTTTTTACGATCCTATGAAGCACGAACTTGCGCAAGCACCATCTTGCGTTTCTTGGCGGGAAGTCCTGGGGCGCAACAGTACCGTCAATGTTGCAACTATATAAAGCACTATAGCGAATTTCGGAAAGAAATAAAAAAATAAAAAGGGAAGAATGAAAGCGAATTTTCCTTATCCTATATTGAAAGTTCATTCTTTTTACGATCCTATGAGCACGACCTTGCGCAAGCACCTTCTTGCGTTTCTTGGCGGGAAGTACTGGGGCGCAACAGTACCGTCAATGTTGCAACTATATAAAGCAATACAGCGAATGTCGGAAAGAAATAAAAAAATAAAAAGGGAAGAATGAAAGCGAATTTTCCTTATCCTATATTGAAAGTTCATGCTTTTTACGATCCTATGAAGCACGATCTTGCGCAAGCACCTTCTTGCGTTTCTTGGCGGGAAGTCCTGGGGCGCAACAGTACCGTCAATGTTGCAACTATATAAAGCACTACAGCGAATGTCGGAAAGAAATAAAAAAGTAAAAAGGGAAGAATGAAAGCTAATTTTCGTTACCCTATAATGAAAGTTCATGTTTTTTACGATCCTATGAAGCACGAACTTGCGCAAGCACCATCTTGCGTTTCTTGGCGGGAAGTCCAGGGGCGCAACAGTACCGTCAATGTTGCAACTATATAAAGCACTACAGCGAATGTCGGAAAGAAATAAAAAAATAAAAAGGGAAGAATGAAAGCGAATTTTCCTTATCCTATATTGAAAGTTCATGCTTTTTACAATCCTATGAAGCGCGATCTTGCGCAAGCACCTTCTTGCGTTTCTTGGCGGGAAGTCCTGGGGCGCAACAGTACCGTCAATGTTGCAACTATATAAAGCACTACAGCGAATTTCGGAAAGAAATAAAAAAATAAAAAGGGAAGAATGAAAGCGAATTTTCCCTATCCTATATTGAAAGTTCATGCTTTTTACGATCCTATGAAGCACGATCTTGCGGAAGCACCTTCTTGCGTTTCTTGGCGGGAAGTCCTGGGGCGCAACAGTACCGTCAATGTTGCAACTATATAAAGCACTACAGCGAATGTCGGAAAGAAATAAAAAAATAAAAAGGGAAGAATGAAAGCGAATTTTCCTTATCCTATATTGAAAGTTCATGCTTTTTACGATCCTATGAAGCACGATCTTGCGCAAGCACCTTCTTGCGTTTCTTGGCTGGAAGTCCTGGGGCGCAACAGTACCGTCAATGTTACAACTATATAAAGCACTATAGCGAATTTCGGAATGAAATAAAAAAATAAAAAGGGAAGAATGAAAGCGAATTTTTCCTTATCCTATATTGAAAGTTCATGCTTTTTACGATCCTATGAAGCACGATCTTGCGCAAGCACCTTCTTGCGTTTCTTGGCGGTAAGTCCTGGGGCGCAACAGTACCGTCAATGTTGCAACTATATAAAGCACTATAGCGAATTTCGGATAGAAACAAAAAAATAAAAAGGGAAGAATGAAAGCGACTTTCCGTTAACCTATATTGAAAGCTCATGCTTTTTACGATCCTATGAAGCACGATCTTGCGCAACCACCTTCTTGCGTTTCTTGGAGGGAAGTCCTGGAGCGCAACAGTACCGTCAATGTTGCAACTATATAAAGCACTACAGCGAATGTCGGAAAGAAATAAAAAAATAAAAAGGGAAGAATGAAAGCGAATTTTCCTTATCCTATATTGAAAGTTTATGATTTTTACGATCCTATGAAGCACGATCTTGCGCAAGCACCTTCTTGCGTTTCTTGGCGGGACGTCCTGGAGCGCAACAGTACCGTCAATGTTGCAACTATATAAAGTACTACAGCGAATGTCGGAAAGAAATGAAAAAATAAAATGGGAAGAATGAAAGCGAATTTTCCCTATCCTATATTGAAAGTTCATGCTTTTTACGATCCTATGAAGCACGATCTTGCGGAAGCACATTCTTGCGTTTCTTGGCGGGAAGTCCTGGGGCGCAACAGTACCGTCAATGTTGCAACTATATAAAGCACTATAGCGAATTTCGGAATGAAATAAAAAAATAAAAAGGGAAGAACGAAAGCGAATTTTCCTTATCCTATATTGAAAGTTCATGCTTTTTACGATCCTATGAAGCGCGATCTTGCGCAAGCACCTTCTTGCGTTTCTTGGCGGGAAGTCCTGGGGCGCAACAGTACCGTCAATGTTGCAACTATATAAAGCACTACAGCGAATTTCGGAAAGAAATAAAAAAATAAAAAGGGAAGAATGAAAGCGAATTTTCCCTATCCTATATTGAAAGTTCATGCTTTTTACGATCCTATGAAGCACGATCTTGCGGAAGCACCTTCTTGCGTTTCTTGGCGGGAAGTCCTGGGGCGCAACAGTACCGTCAATGTTGCAACTATATAAAGCACTACAGCGAATGTCGGAAAGAAATAAAAAAATAAAAAGGGAAGAATGAAAGCGAATTTTCCTTATCCTATATTGAAAGTTCATGCTTTTTACGATCCTATGAAGCACGATCTTGCGCAAGCACCTTCTTGCGTTTCTTGGCTGGAAGTCCTGGGGCGCAACAGTACCGTCAATGTTACAACTATATAAAGCACTATAGCGAATTTCGGAATGAAATAAAAAAATAAAAAGGGAAGAATGAAAGCGAATTTTTCCTTATCCTATATTGAAAGTTCATGCTTTTTACGATCCTATGAAGCACGATCTTGCGCAAGCACCTTCTTGCGTTTCTTGGCGGTAAGTCCTGGGGCGCAACAGTACCGTCAATGTTGCAACTATATAAAGCACTATAGCGAATTTCGGATAGAAATAAAAAAATAAAAAGGGAAGAATGAAAGCGAATTTTCGTTACCCTATATTGAAACTTCATGTTTTTTACGATCCTATGAAGCACGATCTTGCGCAAGCAACTTCTTGCGTTTCTTGGCGGGAAGTCCTGGGGCGCAACAGTACCGTCAATGTTGCAACTATATAAAGCACTACAGCGAATGTCGGAAAGAAATAAAAAAATAAGAAGGGAAGAATGAGAGCGAATTTTCCTTATCCTATATTGAAAGTTCATGCTTTTTACGATCCTATGAAGCACGATCTTGCGCAAGCACCTTCTTGCGTTTCTTGGCAGGAAGTCCTGGGGCGCAACAGTACCGTCAATGTTGCAACTATATAAAGCACTATAGCGAATTTCGGAAAGAAATAAAAAAATAAAAAGGGAAGAATGAAAGCGAATTTTCCCTATCCTATATTGAAAGTTCATGCTTTTTACGATCCTATGAAGCACGATCTTGCGGAAGCACATTCTTGCGTTTCTTGGCGGGAAGTCCTGGGGCGCAACAGTACCGTCAATGTTGCAACTATATAAAGCACTATAGCGAATTTCGGAATGAAATAAAAAAATAAAAAGGGAAGAATGAAAGCGAATTTTCCTTATCCTATATTGAAAGTTCATGCTTTTTACGATCCTATGAAGCACGATCTTGCGCAAGCACCTTCTTGCGTTTCTTGGCGGGACGTCCTGGAGCGCAACAGTACCGTCAATGTTGCAACCATATAAAGCACTACAGCGAATGTCGGAAAGAAATAAAAAAGTAAAAAGGGAAGAATGAAAGCGAATTTTCGTTACCCTATAATGAAAGTTCATGTTTTTTACGATCCTATGAAGCACGAACTTGCGCAAGCACCATCTTGCGTTTCTTGGCGGGAAGTCCTGGGGCGCAACAGTACCGTCAATGTTGCAACTATATAAAGCACTATAGCGAACTTCGGAAAGAAATAAAAAAATAAAAAGGAAGAATGAAAGCGAATTTTCCTTATCCTATATTGAAAGTTCATTCTTTTTACGATCCTATGAGCACGATCTTGCGCAAGCACCTTCTTGCGTTTCTTGGCGGGAAGTCCTGGGGCGCAACAGTACCGTCAATGTTGCAACTATATAAAGCACTATAGCGAATTTCGGAAAGAAATAAAAAAATAAAAAGGGAAGAATGAAAGCAAATTTTCGTTACCCTATATTGAAAGTTCATGCTTTTTACGATCCTATGAAGCACGATCTTGCGCAAGCACCTTCTTGCGTTTCTTGGCGGGAAGTACTGGGGCGCAACAGTACCGTCAATGTTGCAACTATATAAAGCAATACAGCGAATGTCGGAAAGAAATAAAAAAATAAAAAGGGAAGAATGAAAGCGAATTTTCCTTATCCTATATTGAAAGTTCATGCTTTTTACGATCCTATGAAGCACGATCTTGCGCAAGCACCTTCTTGCGTTTCTTGGCGGGAAGTCCTGGGGCGCAACAGTACCGTCAATGTTGCAACTATATAAAGCACTACAGCGAATGTCGGAAAGAAATAAAAAAGTAAAAAGGGAAGAATGAAAGCTAATTTTCGTTACCCTATATTGAAAGTTTATGATTTTTACGATCCTATGAAGCACGATCTTGCGCAAGCACCTTCTTGCGTTTCTTGGCGGGACGTCCTGGAGCGCAACAGTACCGTCAATGTTGCAACTATATAAAGCACTACAGCGAATGTCGGAAAGAAATGAAAAAATAAAATGGGAAGAATGAAAGCGAATTTTCGTTACCCTATATTGAAACTTCATGTTTTTTACGATCCTATGAAGCACGATCTTGCGCAAGCACCTTCTTGCGTTCCTTGGCGGGAAGTCCTGGGGCGCAACAGTACCGTCAATGTTGCAACTATATAAAGCACTACAGCGAATGTCGGAAAGAAATAAAAAAATAAGAAGGGAAGAATGAGAGCGAATTTTCCTTATCCTATATTGAAAGTTCATGCTTTTTACGATCCTATGAAGCACGATCTTGCGCAAGCACCTTCTTGCGTTTCTTGGCGGGAAGTCCTGGGGCGCAACAGTACCGTCAATGTTGCAACTATATAAAGCACTATAGCGAATTTCGGAAAGAAATAAAAACATAGAAAGGGAAGAATGAAAGCGAATTTTCCCTATCCTATATTGAAAGTTCATGCTTTTTACGATCCTATGAAGCACGATCTTGCGGAAGCACCTTCTTGCGTTTCTTGGCGGGAAGTCCTGGGGCGCAACAGTACCGTCAATGTTGCAACTATATAAAGCACTACAGCGAATGTCGGAAAGAAATAAAAAAGTAAAAAGGGAAGAATGAAAGCTAATTTTCGTTACCCTATATTGAAAGTTCATGTTTATTACGATCCTATGAAGCACGAACTTGCGCAAGCACCATCTTGCGTTTCTTGGCGGGAAGTCCTGGGGCGCAACAGTACCGTCAATGTTGCAACTATATAAAGCACTACAGCGAATGTCGGAAAGAAATAAAAAAATAAAAAGGGAAGAATGAAAGCGAATTTTCCTTATCCTATATTGAAAGTTCATGCTTTTTACAATCCTATGAAGCACGATCTTGCGCAAGCACCTTCTTGCGTTTCTTGGCGGGAAGTCCTGGGGCGCAACAGTACCGTCAATGTTGCAACTATATAAAGCACTACAGCGAATTTCGGAAAGAAATAAAAAAATAAAAAGGGAAGAATGAAAGCGAATTTTCCCTGTCCTATATTGAAAGTTCATGCTTTTTACGATCCTATGAAGCACGATCTTGCGGAAGCACCTTCTTGCGTTTCTTGGCGGGAAGTCCTGGTGCGCAACAGTACCGTCAATGTTGCAACTATATAAAGCACTATAGCGAATTTCGGAAAGAAATAAAAAAATAAAAAGGGAAGAATGAAAGCGAATTTTCCCTATCCTATATTGAAAGTTCATGCTTTTTACGATCCTATGAAGCACGATCTTGCGCAAGCACATTCTTGCGTTTCTTGGCGGGAAGTCCTGGGGCGCAACAGTACCGTCAATGTTGCAACTATATAAAGCACTATAGCGAATTTCGGAATGAAATAAAAAAATAAAAAGGGAAGAATGAAAGCGAATTTTCCTTATCCTATATTGAAAGTTCATGCTTTTTACGATCCTATGAAGCACGATCTTGCGCAAGCACCTTCTTGCGTTTCTTGGCGGGACGTCCTGGAGCGCAACAGTACCGTCAATGTTGCAACCATATAAAGCACTACAGCGAATGTCGGAAAGAAATAAAAAAGTAAAAAGGGAAGAATGAAAGCGAATTTTCGTTACCCTATAATGAAAGTTCATGTTTTTTACGATCCTATGAAGCACGAACTTGCGCAAGCACCATCTTGCGTTTCTTGGCGGGAAGTCCTGGGGCGCAACAGTACCGTCAATGTTGCAACTATATAAAGCACTATAGCGAACATCGGAAAGAAATAAAAAAATAAAAAGGAAGAATGAAAGCGAATTTTCCTTATCCTATATTGAAAGTTCATTCTTTTTACGATCCTATGAGCACGATCTTGCGCAAGCACCTTCTTGCGTTTCTTGGCGGGAAGTCCTGGGGCGCAACAGTACCGTCAATGTTGCAACTATATAAAGCACTATAGCGAATTTCGGAAAGAAATAAAAAAATAAAAAGGGAAGAATGAAAGCAAATTTTCGTTACCCTATATTGAAAGTTCATGCTTTTTACGATCCTATGAAGCACGATCTTGCGCAAGCACCTTCTTGCGTTTCTTGGCGGGAAGTACTGGGGCGCAACAGTACCGTCAATGTTGCAACTATATAAAGCAATACAGCGAATGTCGGAAAGAAATAAAAAAATAAAAAGGGAAGAATGAAAGCGAATTTTCCTTATCCTATATTGAAAGTTCATGCTTTTTACGATCCTATGAAGCACGATCTTGCGCAAGCACCTTCTTGCGTTTCTTGGCGGGAAGTCCTGGGGCGCAACAGTACCGTCAATGTTGCAACTATATGAAGCACTACAGCGAATGTCGGAAAGAAATAAAAAAGTAAAAAGGGAAGAATGAAAGCTAATTTTCGTTACCCTATATTGAAAGTTTATGATTTTTACGATCCTATGAAGCACGATCTTGCGCAAGCACCTTCTTGCGTTTCTTGGCGGGACGTCCTGGAGCGCAACAGTACCGTCAATGTTGCAACTATATAAAGCACTACAGCGAATGTCGGAAAGAAATGAAAAAATAAAATGGGAAGAATGAAAGCGAATTTTCGTTACCCTATATTGAAACTTCATGTTTTTTACGATCCTATGAAGCACGATCTTGCGCAAGCACCTTCTTGCGTTCCTTGGCGGGAAGTCCTGGGGCGCAACAGTACCGTCAATGTTGCAACTATATAAAGCACTACAGCGAATGTCGGAAAGAAATAAAAAAATAAGAAGGGAAGAATGAGAGCGAATTTTCCTTATCCTATATTGAAAGTTCATGCTTTTTACGATCCTATGAAGCACGATCTTGCGCAAGCACCTTCTTGCGTTTCTTGGCGGGAAGTCCTGGGGCGCAACAGTACCGTCAATGTTGCAACTATATAAAGCACTATAGCGAATTTCGGAAAGAAATAAAAACATAGAAAGGGAAGAATGAAAGCGAATTTTCCCTATCCTATATTGAAAGTTCATGCTTTTTACGATCCTATGAAGCACGATCTTGCGGAAGCACCTTCTTGCGTTTCTTGGCGGGAAGTCCTGGGGCGCAACAGTACCGTCAATGTTGCAACTATATAAAGCACTACAGCGAATGTCGGAAAGAAATAAAAAAGTAAAAAGGGAAGAATGAAAGCTAATTTTCGTTACCCTATATTGAAAGTTCATGTTTATTACGATCCTATGAAGCACGAACTTGCGCAAGCACCATCTTGCGTTTCTTGGCGGGAAGTCCTGGGGCGCAACAGTACCGTCAATGTTGCAACTATATAAAGCACTACAGCGAATGTCGGAAAGAAATAAAAAAATAAAAAGGGAAGAATGAAAGCGAATTTTCCTTATCCTATATTGAAAGTTCATGCTTTTTACAATCCTATGAAGCACGATCTTGCGCAAGCACCTTCTTGCGTTTCTTGGCGGGAAGTCCTGGGGCGCAACAGTACCGTCAATGTTGCAACTATATAAAGCACTACAGCGAATTTCGGAAAGAAATAAAAAAATAAAAAGGGAAGAATGAAAGCGAATTTTCCCTGTCCTATATTGAAAGTTCATGCTTTTTACGATCCTATGAAGCACGATCTTGCGGAAGCACCTTCTTGCGTTTCTTGGCGGGAAGTCCTGGTGCGCAACAGTACCGTCAATGTTGCAACTATATAAAGCACTACAGCGAATGTCGGAAAGAAATAAAAAAATAAAAAGGGAAGAATGAAAGCGAATTTTCCTTATCCTATATTGAAAGTTCATGCGTTTTACGATCCTATGAAGCACGATCTTGCGCAAGCACCTTCTTGCGTTTCTTGGCTGGAAGTCCTGGGGCGCAACAGTACCGTCAATGTTACAACTATATAAAGCACTATAGCGAATTTCGGAATGAAATAAAAAAATAAAAAGGGAAGAATGAAAGCGAATTTTTCCTTATCCTATATTGAAAGTTCATGCTTTTTACGATCCTATGAAGCACGATCTTGCGCAAGCACCTTCTTGCGTTTCTTGGCGGTAAGTCCTGGGGCGCAACAGTACCGTCAATGTTGCAACTATATAAAGCACTATAGCGAATTTCGGATAGAAATAAAAAAATAAAAAGGGAAGAATGAAAGCGAATTTTCGTTAACCTATATTGAAAGCTCATGCTTTTTACGATCCTATGAAGCACGATCTTGCGCAACCACCTTCTTGCGTTTCTTGGAGGGAAGTCCTGGAGCGCAACAGTACCGTCAATGTTGCAACTATATAAAGCACTACAGCGAATGTCGGAAAGAAATAAAAAAATAAAAAGGGAAGAATGAAAGCGAATTTTCCTTATCCTATATTGAAAGTTCATGCTTTTTACAATCCTATGAAGCACGATCTTGCGCAAGCACCTTCTTGCGTTTCTTGGCGGGAAGTCCTGGGGCGCAACAGTACCGTCAATGTTGCAACTATATAAAGCACTACAGCGAATTTCGGAAAGAAATAAAAAAATAAAAAGGGAAGAATGAAAGCGAATTTTCCCTATCCTATATTGAAAGTTCATGCTTTTTACGATCCTATGAAGCACGATCTTGCGGAAGCACCTTCTTGCGTTTCTTGGCGGGAAGTCCTGGGGCGCAACAGTACCGTCAATGTTGCAACTATATAAAGCACTACAGCGAATGTCGGAAAGAAATAAAAAAATAAAAAGGGAAGAATGAAAGCGAATTTTCCTTATCCTATATTGAAAGTTCATGCTTTTTACGATCCTATGAAGCACGATCTTGCGCAAGCACCTTCTTGCGTTTCTTGGCGGGAAGTCCTGGAGCGCAACAGTACCGTCAATGTTGCAACTATATAAAGCACTACAGCGAATGTCGGAAAGAAATGAAAAAATAAAATGGGAAGAATGAAAGCGAATTTTCGTTACCCTATATTGAAACTTCATGTTTTTTACGATCCTATGAAGCACGATCTTGCGCAAGCACCTTCTTGCGTTTCTTGGCGGGAAGTCCTGGGGCGCAACAGTACCGTCAATGTTGCAACTATATAAAGCACTACAGCGAATGTCGGAAAGAAATAAAAAAATAAGAAGGGAAGAATGAGAGCGAATTTTCCTTATCCTATATTGAAAGTTCATGCTTTTTACGATCCTATGAAGCACGATCTTGCGCAAGCACCTTCTTGCGTTTCTTGGCGGGAAGTCCTGGGGCGCAACAGTACCGTCAATGTTGCAACTATATAAAGCACTATAGCGAATTTCGGAAAGAAATAAAAACATAAAAAGGGAAGAATGAAAGCGAATTTTCCCTATCCTATATTGAAAGTTCATGCTTTTTACGATCCTATGAAGCACGATCTTGCGGAAGCACCTTCTTGCGTTTCTTGGCGGGAAGTCCTGGGGCGCAACAGTACCGTCAATGTTGCAACTATATAAAGCACTATAGCGAATTTCGGAATGAAATAAAAAAATAAAAAGGGAAGAATGAAAGCGAATTTTCCTTATCCTATATTGAAAGTTCATGCTTTTTACGATCCTATGAAGCACGATCTTGCGCAAGCACCTTCTTGCGTTTCTTGGCGGGACGTCCTGGAGCGCAACAGTACCGTCAATGTTGCAACTATATAAAGCACTACAGCGAATGTCGGAAAGAAATAAAAAAATAAAAAGGGAAGAATGAAAGCGAATTTTCCTTATCCTATATTGAAAGTTCATGCTTTTTACGATCCTATGAAGCACGATCTTGCGCAAGCACCTTCTTGCGTTTCTTGGCGGGAAGTCCTGGGGCGCAACAGTACCGTCAATGTTGCAACTATATAAAGCACTATAGCGAATTTCGGAAAGAAATAAAAAAATAAAAAGGGAAGAATGAAAGCGAATTTTCCTTATCCTATATTGAAAGTTCATGCTTTTTACGATCCTATGAAGCACGATCTTGCGCAAGCACCTTCTTGCGTTTCTTGGCTGGAAGTCCTGGGGCGCAACAGTACCGTCAATGTTACAACTATATAAAGCACTATAGCGAATTTCGGAATGAAATAAAAAAATAAAAAGGGAAGAATGAAAGCGAATTTTTCCTTATCCTATATTGAAAGTTCATGCTTTTTACGATCCTATGAAGCACGATCTTGCGCAAGCACCTTCTTGCGTTTCTTGGCGGTAAGTCCTGGGGCGCAACAGTACCGTCAATGTTGCAACTATATAAAGCACTATAGCGAATTTCGGATAGAAATAAAAAAATAAAAAGGGAAGAATGAAAGCGAATTTTCGTTACCCTATATTGAAACTTCATGTTTTTTACGATCCTATGAAGCACGATCTTGCGCAAGCACCTTCTTGCGTTTCTTGGCGGGAAGTCCTGGGGCGCAACAGTACCGTCAATGTTGCAACTATATAAAGCACTACAGCGAATGTCGGAAAGAAATAAAAAAATAAAAAGGGAAGAATGAAAGCGAATTTTCCTTATCCTATATTGAAAGTTCATGCTTTTTACGATCCTATGAAGCACGATCTTGCGCAAGCACCTTCTTGCGTTTCTTGGCTGGAAGTCCTGGGGCGCAACAGTACCGTCAATGTTACAACTATATAAAGCACTATAGCGAATTTCGGAATGAAATAAAAAAATAAAAAGGGAAGAATGAAAGCGAATTTTTCCTTATCCTATATTGAAAGTTCATGCTTTTTACGATCCTATGAAGCACGATCTTGCGCAAGCACCTTCTTGCGTTTCTTGGCGGTAAGTCCTGGGGCGCAACAGTACCGTCAATGTTGCAACTATATAAAGCACTATAGCGAATTTCGGATAGAAATAAAAAAATAAAAAGGGAAGAATGAAAGCGAATTTTCGTTACCCTATATTGAAACTTCATGTTTTTTACGATCCTATGAAGCACGATCTTGCGCAAGCAACTTCTTGCGTTTCTTGGCGGGAAGTCCTGGGGCGCAACAGTACCGTCAATGTTGCAACTATATAAAGCACTACAGCGAATGTCGGAAAGAAATAAAAAAATAAGAAGGGAAGAATGAGAGCGAATTTTCCTTATCCTATATTGAAAGTTCATGCTTTTTACGATCCTATGAAGCACGATCTTGCGCAAGCACCTTCTTGCGTTTCTTGGCAGGAAGTCCTGGGGCGCAACAGTACCGTCAATGTTGCAACTATATAAAGCACTATAGCGAATTTCGGAAAGAAATAAAAAAATAAAAAGGGAAGAATGAAAGCGAATTTTCCCTATCCTATATTGAAAGTTCATGCTTTTTACGATCCTATGAAGCACGATCTTGCGGAAGCACTTTCTTGCGTTTCTTGGCGGGAAGTCCTCGGGCGCAACAGTACCGTCAATGTTGCAACTATATAAAGCACTACAGCGAATGTCGGAAAGAAATAAAAAAATAAAAAGGGAAGAATGAAAGCGAATTTTCCTTATCCTATATTGAAAGTTCATGCTTTTTACGATCCTATGAAGCACGAACTTGCGCAAGCACCTTCTTGCGTTTCTTGGCGGGACGTCCTGGAGCGCAACAGTACCGTCAATGTTGCAACTATATAAAGCACTACAGCGAATGTCGGAAAGAAATGAAAAAATAAAAAGGGAAGAATGAAAGCGAATTTTCGTTACCCTATATTGAAACTTCATGTTTTTTACGATCCTATGAAGCACGATCTTGCGCAAGCACCTTCTTGCGTTTCTTGGCGGGAAGTCCTGGGGCGCAACAGTACCGTCAATGTTGCAACTAGATAAAGCACTACAGCGAATGTCGGAAAGAAATAAAAAAATAAAAAGGGAAGAATGAAAGCGAATTTTCCTTATCCTATATTGAAAGTTCATGCTTTTTACGATCCTATGAAGCACGATCTTGCGCAAGCACTTTCTTGCGTTTCTTGGCGGGAAGTCCTGGGGCGCAACAGTACCGTCAATGTTGCAACTATATAAAGCACTACAGCGAATTTCGGAAAGAAATAAAAAAATAAAAAGGGAAGAATGAAAGCGAATTTTCCCTATCCTATATTGAAAGTTCATGCTTTTTACGATCCTATGAAGCACGATCTTGCGGAAGCACCTTCTTGCGTTTCTTGGCGGGAAGTCCTGGGGCGCAACAGTACCGTCAATGTTGCAACTATATAAAGCAATACAGCGAATGTCGGAAAGAAATAAAAAAATAAAAAGGGAAGAATGAAAGCGAATTTTCCTTATCCTATATTGAAAGTTCATGCTTTTTACGATCCTATGAAGCACGATCTTGCGCAAGCACCTTCTTGCGTTTCATGGCGGGAAGTCCTGGGGCGCAACAGTACCGTCAATGTTGCAACTATATAAAGCACTATAGCGAATTTCGGAATGAAATAAAAAAATAAAAAGGGAAGAATGAAAGCGAATTTTCCTTATCCTATATTGAAAGTTCATGCTTTTTACGATCCTATGAAGCACGATCTTGCGCAAGCACCTTCTTGCGTTTCATGGCGGGAAGTCCTGGGGCGCAACAGTACCGTCAATGTTGCAACTATATAAAGCACTATAGCGAATTTCGGAATGAAATAAAAAAATAAAAAGGGAAGAATGAAAGCGAATTTTCCCTATCCTATATTGAAAGTTCATGCTTTTTACGATCCTATGAAGCACGATCTTGCGCAAGCACCATCTTGCGTTTCTTGGCGGGAAGTCCTGGGGCGCAACAGTACCGTCAATGTTGCAACTATATAAAGCACTACAGCGAATGTCGGAAAGAAATGAAAAAATAAAAAGGGAAGAATGAAAGCGAATTTTCGTTACCCTATATTGAAACTTCATGTTTTTTACGATCCTATGAAGCACGATCTTGCGCAAGCACCTTCTTGCGTTTCTTGGCGGGAAGTCCTGGGGCGCAACAGTACCGTCAATGTTGCAACTAGATAAAGCACTACAGCGAATGTCGGAAAGAAATAAAAAAATAAAAAGGGAAGAATGAAAACGAATTTTCCTTATCCTATATTGAAAGTTCATGCTTTTTACGATCCTATGAAGCACGGTCTTGCGCAAGCACCTTCTTGCGTTTCTTGGCGGGAAGTCCTGGGGCGCAACAGTACCGTCAATGTTGCAACTATATAAAGCACTATAGCGAATTTCGGAAAGAAATAAAAAAATAAAAAGGGAAGAATGAAAGGGAATTTTCCTTATCCTATATTGAAAGTTCATGTTTTTTACGATCCTATGAAGCACGATCTTGCGCAAGCACCATCTTGCGTTTCTTGGCGGGAAGTCCTGGGGCGCAACAGTACCGTCAATGTTGCAACTATATAAAGCACTATAGCGAATTTCGGAAAGAAATAAAAAAATAAAAAGGGAAGAATGAAAGCGAATTTTCCTTATCCTATATTGAAAGTTCATGCTTTTTACGATCCTATGAAGCACGATCTTGCGCAAGCACCATCTTGCGTTTCTTGGCGGGAAGTCCTGGGGCGCAACAGTACCGTCAATGTTGCAACTATATAAAGCACTATAGCGAATTTCGGAAAGAAATAAAAAAATAAAAAGGGAAGAATGAAAACGAATTTTCCTTATCCTATATTGAAAGTTCATGCTTTTTACGATCCTATGAAGCACGATCTTGCGCAAGCACCTTCTTGCGTTTCTTGGCGGGAAGTCCTGGGGCGCTACAGTGCCGTCAATGTTGCAACTATATAAAGCACTATAGCGAATTTCGGAAAGAAATAAAAAAATAAAAAGGGAAGAATGAAAGCGAATTTTCCTAATCCTATATTGAAAGTTCATGCTTTTTACGATCCTTTGAAGCACGATCTTGCGCAAGCACCTTCTTGCGTTTCTTGGCGGGAAGCCCTGGGGCGCAACAGTACCGTCAATGTTGCAACTATATAAAGCGCTGTTTTTGGGCTTCCTGCGGTACAGCTTACCTGTACTAGGAAATACTTGCACTACGAATATCCGCAAACTCCAGAGCGTGCAAGCCCAAGAACTCAGGACCTGTCTCGGTCTTCCCAAAACTACGTCATCGATTGCGACAGTGGCCACAGCCAGAGACGCTCCTTTGACAGTCTACATTGATACAGATGTCCTGAGAGCGCACATCCGACACCTGACTCGGATTCCCTCACACCATCTTGCTTGCTTGCCAGCAAAAAGGCCACTTTCAACTTTTGCTAAAACTATTGTAAGACATCACTCCTACTTACCACCAGAATTTACGCCCGCTACACGATTGTCAGATGAATTGTGGTGTCTGCACCACCGCAAGTGCAACTGACAATTCCAGGAATCAGAGAGAAAGCTGGAGCGCCATTGCAAGCTTTGAAACAAGCAACTTTGGAGAACATTCACAACGTACACAGATTCCGGCAACATGTATACACAGATGGTTCAGTAAAACTTAGCAGCTCTGCTGCTGCAGTCATCATCCCAGCACAATCTGAGGAAATCAAATTAAGAACTTCATGTGTGACCACATCGACGGGTGCAGAACTCGCGGCGCTTCGTGCTGCACTTGATTTCATTAAGCAGAAGCCACCGCAACAATGGACAGTCTTTAGTGACTCCAAGGAAGCCCTTCAGTGCATACGAAGCCCAATGCGTCACGGACCCAATGAACTACTGGCCTCAGAAATACGGCACATATATCATCAAAGCTATGACAAGGGACACAACATAATCTTTCAGTGGCTTCCAGGACATTGTAACATCAGTGGAAATGACCACACCGACGAAGCCGCCCGATCTGCACATGAAAGTGGTCAACGAGTTTTCATTCCGCTTTCGCGAACAGACACTGCGGCTGAGCTGCGATTGATGTCCCGTGAGTGTACTTTGCCCCTGTGGGAATCAAATGTCTTCACCATGTGTCGGTTGCGTTCGTTGTCTCCAGACATACGGATGCTCCTCCCGCCTGGATTACCACGACGTGAACAAACCATGCTCTACCGTCTGTGACTATAGGCGTTGCCTTTACAAACTCATATGCTTTCCTCGTAGGAATGGCCAACAGCCCCACGTGCGACACATGTAACATCGACGAGACGCTCGCACACGTTATCTGTGTCTGCCCGCGATACAGTGCTCAGAGACAAGTGATGTGCAGATTACTGGACCAGTTGGACAATCGTCCACTTTCAGAACTAAAAGATTTAGGCCAATGCTCCGAAAGAACATCCGCGTTGTAGGCCTTACTCGCGCTATTAAGGTTCTTGCGGTCTACGGGGCTTCACGACCGACTCTAAGAATGCCGCCCCTTATACCGCTCTGTAGTGTACGCGCTTTGTTCGTGCTTGTCTCCCTTTCTTTCTATTTCCCCGTTCCACTCTCTTTCTCTTTTTATCCCCCCCGTTCCTCCTGCGCAGGGTAGCCAACCGGAACTACCTCTTGTTAACCTCCCTGCCTTTCTCTGCATTATTTTCTCTCTCTCTCATGCTTTTTAATTGTGATTCTGCTAAACACGCTTTTCCTGTGTTGATAGGTTCATGCGTGATATTGGTATCTGGTTATAGCTTGACCGCGCATCACCGTTTCCTGATTGGGCTCTGGTTTGCGATACAGCCGACTTCTGCGCCTAAAAAGGCCGGTCTGAGTGCAATAAACCCTGCTGAAAGTCAGCGCTCGTGATGACTTTCTGCGTCTTTTGTTTCCGTCCTGCAGTCCCGCTGCCTTTTATCCAAGTACGAGACGATTAGGCAGAATGAAGGTCTTACGTACATGAAGGAAGTGCTGAAAACGCATTTAAATGGCAATGAATTTAGTTGTATTACAAGAGGAAATTTACCGCAGGCATAGGCAAACAAATACTAAAATTGTAAACAGTGAACAATAATCCAAAGGGACAAATGTAAAATTGAATTACCACATTAAGAAAACAATTCTCTTTTAAATGTACCGCGGCATGAATGAACACAATTTAATGTGTGATGCTACTGCGTTTCAAATAGATAAGGCGCAAGAATATGCGGCATGTCGATCATACTTAGTCCGTATCGCCGGCAGTAAATGTTTTTATCTGACACAAATCTAGTAGGTTTAGCGATATGAATAATATTAGTAGAATGCAGAATTGACGGTGTAAGATGATTCACAGGCTTGAACAGGACAATGGCAAGATAATATTTCAGCAAACGAGAAATTAAAAAGCATTATGTATTTATTTTATGTATTGACATATGCTGCAGGCCGTTTGGCTCAAGAAGCAGGGGCAAGGTAACACAAAAAGATAAGCGTACAAACGGCAGTATTGCAAGACATAACTGTGAAGCGAAAGTTCACCGACGATTTTTTTTCTTTATTGTAGCGACGATTGCAATGCTTCCTAATGCGAAACTTTAGCGCAGCTCTACACACGCTTTCATTTCGCGATATATTGGCTGGCGCGCACAATCTCTCTCGTGGGTCACGTTGCAAACGGAGTGAATTTCGGCGCCACTGCCTCGCTAATCGGGAGATCGCAACAGGCAGCGCGTGGGCTACGCTTGGGCGCTATTAACAGCAGCCGCCGCAGAGAGACTCCCGCTCATGCAGCACTTTGTTTCCGTATATGGTATGGGTGGAAGCACTCGCTGCATGCCTTATCGATGGCGTCATCAGTGAACAGACGACGCTCGCTACACTGGCGCCATCTCGTAGTGATCGTCGCCGCTGAACGCGTCTTGCGCAGCACTGCGCTTTTCTTCTCTCGCTTTCGCCATACCCTCCTGCTTCGCTTTTCGCCTCACGGTTCCGCTGCACCCTCATCCTCAACTTTCCTCCTCACGTTCTGTTCGCTATCGCCGTCATTCATCCCCCCAAGCGCTCTGCGTTTGCTTTTTCATCTTTCGCTGCGCTCGTTCGCTCGGTTACGCCGAAGGACGACGACGATGCTCATCGCAGGGAGCGGGCGCCCGAGAGTTATCTCTCTTTCGTTATATTTTTTTTTCTCATCGAATAAGTGGCACTTCAAAAGAATGGGTGAACGTTTCAGCACGCAATTCGTGGCCAATCCCCCAGTGTGGGTATGAGCCATAACATGATGCCATCATCATCATCATCATCAGTTGCGCTCTGAAAGGCGGTGCTACTGCGATCTAAATTTGACGTTAGTATTCGAATGGCTTTGTTTGCATGTACCGTACAGCGGTACATGCAATGTTAGCACATGCAATTTGTAAGTGAAATAAGTAATGGACCGTATGGGGCGAAAATAGGTACTTTACATATTTGTTGGAATTTAAATTTTACTAAAAAGAAACTTTAATTACACGTTTTACACGTTTACACTAAGCCAATGCATACGATTCCGTTTACTTTCGTCCTATGAAACGTGTAATCCCACGCAATGTTTGTGTTTATACATCGAAAAGGTTAACTTCATTCCCATGCGTTTCTTTATGATTATGCACTACAACTCTTACAAACCACGCCAAAACTCAATCTTCAAATCAGGCGGAGGCGTAGTGCGTGACGTCCAGCTAGCGATGTCAGGAGGACAAAGACGATGTATGATGCTTGTCGAGGGACTGATGGTGACGACAGAGCGCCTGCTCAGAACACTACGACACGTTCAAGCAACATCTTGGGATTCCGTAGCTATTGAGTCACAGTGGGACATACCAATTCTGGAAAATTGGCCGAAAACAACCCCACCCCCAGTGGCAAATACAGAGTGCCTAAGTGAAAGAAAAGGAAAATGGAACTAAAGGAATACGTTAAATGTAATCCACAGGTCTGTCGGCTTTAGAGATACGTGCGAACCGACTATATTCGTTGACGTTGTACGTATTTATTTATTTTTATTTCTTTATTTGTTTGTTTGTTTCTTTATTTATTTATTTTCGTTGCTCAGAACAGGAGTACGTTTCCTTGCCTTACTTTGTTGGCCAGCGTAGAAGGGTCATATATAAGCCCGTTCGCTGGTATTGGCATACGGCGCACATATGACATTTTTTTTATTTAAATCTAGGAATATATCAGCCTAAATACTGACCCGCCCAGGAGACGATAGCGAGCAGCAGCCATGCCAAACCAGGGAGGGTAGGCAAAGAAAGTTTGGCTTAGTTAATGTTAATGCTAGTTAACTGCAATATGACTGAGAGTAGGAAGCAGGAGTAGACTGAAAGAAGGATCGACATTTGGGCGAGTTGGTACTGGTTGAACATCTCGAAGGGGCAGCGCAAAAGCTGTCCTGTGTGTTCCTGGCTTCTGTCATCGTCTTTTTGCGGTGCCCCTTCAAGATGTAGACTGAAAGACAGGGAGATTTGCCAGTTCTCAGACCGGCTCGCTACCCTGATGACTGAGAGTAAGAAGCGTAGTAGGCTACCGTGATAAACATTTTGATGCCATAATCCAGCGTGCTTCCTAAGTGAGCAAAATGTTTAGCTATTTCAAATTGGTACAAAGAGTACTATCCACAAAGGGGCGTTTATACCCTACACGATCGAAATATGAGTAAGTTTTATCGTTCGGTAATGTGAAATAACCTTGTGATTTGAATGGAAGGTCATGAAGTTAGTCTTGTCGCGTAATATAAGTGTAAAGCTAAGAACAGTACGAACAAAACAGTCTCGTCAAGAAATGCGTACGCCTATTTGTGGGTTGGCTACAACGCAAAAGTTACAAGAATTAGCTAAAGCTTGTTCGATTATTTAGCTATCAGGTATTAAATTATTTAGGCGCTCTGACACTTTACATCAATCTTTCTACGATTTAGAAGTCCCGCACCTTTGTTTAACGCAAGAACACTAGAAGTCGTAAATATCATGCGACTGCTCCTTTAACGCTGAGGGTCCGATACGCCACCAAAAGCAATAAGAAAGAGCAGAGGCTCACATGGAACACATGAGCGTAGTGTTTGCCCCGTGAAATGATGTGTACGGGCCCGAACTAGAGTGGTAAATAATACACGCGGTTGAATTTTCGTGGCAGCTTATCGAATTATTTATTTTCTGTAATCCGTCTTCACCACCGTCTTCTATGTCAATCCGCAGAGATTACTTAATTTTTAAATTAGATTAAATTAAATGTCTGAGTTTTACGTGCCAAAATCTTTGATCTCCTTACGACGCGCGCCGTGTACAATAGGAGGCTCCGGGTTAATTTGGGACACCCGGGGCTATGCAACTTGCACCCAATGCAGGACAAACGAGCGTTTTTATTTTTTATTTTTTTACATTCCGCTCTCCCCTTCGCCCCCTCAACCTGAAAGCGCCCTCCGCGGCAGCAATCGAACCTACAAAACGTTTGTTGTTGTTTCACATCGAAACCTTTTGCAGCGCTTTGTTTAGCACAAACACGCGCTTCAACAATCGCTTGTTAAGAAAAAAAAATGTGGTTAGCTCCTAATATTGAAAATATCGAATGCTTCATTTTCGTATACGAACCATTAGTGTGTACTATTCGATTCGTATTCGAAACTTCGAATACACTGTCAACCTTACAATAAATTTAACATAAGGGCTACCTTCCGTATATTTCAAACGAAAATATAGATAGCTTCTTTGCGCTGTTCATTAAGGCAGTAATCCGCAATTTTTTGTTTCTCACGTATGCGTTATAGCAGCTCAACAGTGGCAATCAGTTAGTAGTTTGGGCGACTGCACCGGTGAAAGTTGCCTGCGTGGTCTATCAGCCCATCCTGCCAACTCGGTAGCGGCCGTATGACCAGGGCACATTGAACTACAGTCGGTGACAACTTAACAATTACAAGTAAGGTCCAACTACAAAAATGCAGTGCACCTGCCCTTGACCTCTTGAAAGATAGTGAAGCCAGCTGGAGTCCGCTCACAAATATATAAGTTATACACAACCAATTGGGTTTACTTAATTCTCTGTATACAAGCGGTACTGCCTGTTTATAAAACGTTTGTTTTTCTTTTTATTTCTAGTACATATCTGTCGTTGTGTCACTGATTATAGGGACAAACATGAATGTTAGGAGCAAATTGTTAGGGCGATCGTGATGTCTTTACTCAGTCAAAGACAATATTTTAGCTTGAAACAACGGGGTTTTACTTGTCAGTAAGCCTGTACCTTTAGATCAAAGAGCACATTCCCTAAACTGCAGGTGGACTCCAGCTGACTCGACTCTGTTTCAGAGTGCAAAGATAAGTGCAGTGCGTTTTGTGGGTGGATCTTGCTTGTAATTATTTGGTTAACACCGACTGTATATAGAAACTAACCACGGCCACAGTGATGAATCACCTCTAAGAATAGCCTGAAAATAGATCCCCACTACTTCCTACGAAGGGTGCCAGACCTCGCTTATAGAGCTGGCTCTCCCTGGTGTATCAGATAATCAGATCGGCATACAAGTGCGAAGGATTCTTATAGATGCAAGACAAATCGATAACTTTACATGATTTAACTGTGCAGCCACATGCTCGATCCTCGGTAGTACGAGAGTAGTGTCACAATCGATGTAGAAGCGTCTCTTTCTTTTTGTTCACACCACGCCGCTACAAGAACGCCTGGCGCGCTAGTTTCTTCGTACACCGGGAACGCCGCCCATATATACCACATGATGGAACAAGCAAAGTCAGTGTTGATGCCATGAAACTGCAGATCAAACGAGTCCGAAAAAAAAAAAAAGACGCTTACAGGACGCATAAAAGAGTATAAAAGACGAATAGAAGACGCATACAAAACGGATCAAAGATACAACAAAGACGCATAAAAGACGTCATGATCAAACCGCATAAACATAAGGTTTCGTTGATTATGCCGTATACCGGTGATTACACCTGCCGCCCTCGGTATCTCCCTTCTTCTTTCCCCTCGTTCGCACTTTTCGCGCGCCGCAAAAGCCAGGAGTGTCCGAAGTCTCTGAGCGTTGAACCGCGTTTATCGACGGCGCGCGAGCGGCCGTTTAATTGGAAGTGAGGCGCTTGGAAGACCAATAGAGAGGGGGGGGGGCTCTGCCTCGCGTGCCTCGTCAAATCTGACCCAGTCCGGCGGCGGCGGACCGTCGTACATATTGCACGTCGTTATACAGTCGGCGTCGCATAACGCGGCGAGTCGTCGGGCGCCGAGAGGACCGCGAAGCGCGCTAATAAGTCCGCATTTTTGGGGACGGCGCGCGTATAGGGGCGATTTCTTTCGTGCGCCTCCGTACTCCGTGTCTCGCGGCCAGCATCCCGCGCCGGTCAAGGATCGTCGTCGTGGCTGCAGCTCGCTCGCGATCCCGTAATTGGCACCGGCGTTGAGCAACAGCGGAACAGGTTGCGGTCGGATCAACGCCGCAGCCGCTTTTCGTCCGTGCGCACGCCAGAGCGTGACCAATCGCTCGAGTGTGCGTAGTTTATATAGTCTCCCGCCCGCCGCCCCCGCGGATGCCTTCGATGCGGGGCTTTGCACACCTTAAGTTTTCACGACGCGCTCCTTCTCGCGGCGCGCAATAAATCATAATTTAACGAGAACTTGCTACGCTGTAGAGCTGGTGGCGAAAACAGGTTGAAATGGATGTGCGTAAAGCACGCGGACTTCGTGCAGCGCGTGAGCGCTATTTCGAGAAGTCTGGGAGATTTAAGAAGGCTTAGATTCTGGTAAGCCGAAAGCCATTGAGATTGCTTTCGTGATGAAGAGCTTAGAGTTATCTGAAACCTCATCCTGATGAGCTGAATGTTGTATGGTCAATTGAATGTATTCCATGGCGGTAACAAATAATCTGAAGCCGGGTGGAACCGTAGGCACCCGAAGTCAGAAGTCCTACGGGAATGAGGAGAACGCAAGTTCACCTTAATAGGTCGCGAAAGCTTCGGCAGACGTCTGACTTGGCGTGTTGCGGCTGATTCGGTCAACTGTGACCTCTCCAAAGTCCACGTGGACACTTCGAGAATACGCGTATTCACAATCGTGCATACACGCCCAATTTACACTTCCCAACACAAAGAACAAAATGTAACGTTCCTTGTGCGGCGCAGCGCTTCGGCGTTCCTCTAACGAAAGGGAGAAAGAAACAGGAGGAGGAAGAGCGGACTGGCGAGCGAACGAACAAACGAGCTTCGAAAGCGTGGCCGTCGTGGCCGTCGAGCCCATTTTAACGACGAGACGACCGCAACACCCGAGTGACGCCTAATTGTTACCTCACGCCCATTTCGTTACACGCGCGTGTGTATACTTTTCCCCTAGACAAAGTCAGGCACCCCTTTTGTTTAAGAAAAGTGTTGCAATACCTTAAATAAACGGCTTCCCCCGCCCTCTCCCTTCTCCGCAAGGAGCGGAGTGAGGGAGAGTACACTTCGCATTCTACGCACGGGGAAACGAGAGAGAGAGAGAGAGAGAGAGAGAGAGAGAGAGAGAGAGAGAGAGAAGGGGTGAGGCACAATGGAAGCTCACGCGTTTCCTCTGTTCTCCGAAAGGAGTGGAGTGAGGGAGAGTACACTTCGCATTCTACGCACGGGGAAACGAGAGAGAGAAAGAGAGAGAGAGAGAGAGAGAGAGAGAGAGAGAGAGAGAGAGAGAGAGAGGTGAGGCACAATGGAAGCTCAGACGCGTGCACGTGTTCCTTCGCCTACTCGGTCATGGCTGCTTAACTTCTTACACTGAGTCACACAGCCAGCAAAGAGAACGCGCTGCCGGACAAAAAACAAACAGTCGTCGGCATCGTCACCAGCAGCACGAACAATTCCACGCTCACCCCTGACACACGCACACGCGCGGGAGGAAGAAAACGCGCGCGAAGAACGTTGCACACTGCGTCGTCGTTCCTGGCGCTCGTTCCCAGGTGTCGTCGGAAGAGGAAGGCAGCCAGGACCGACGCTCGGTTCAAGTCGCCTTCCTTCCGCTTCACGCACCGCGACAGCGACAGCGCCGCGAAACCTCTTCCGAAATAGGGCTGCTTCTTCGGAGCCACAGCACGACTCCGAGGAGATGGGGGGAGGGGGGGGGGTGTACCCAGCCGCACGTGCCTCCCGTTTCGGCGGCTGTCAGAACGCGAGAAACAATAGTCGCGGGCAAAAGTGGAAACGCGAAGGGTTCTCCTGCTGGAGCCGAGTAGTCGGGGGCACATTGGGCGAACGCACCGCGTCAGACCTGCCCTGCCACCGGAGCCAGACGGCGCCGCTCGTCTGCTGGCCCACCTGTCCGAACGGCTTGTTGGATCTGCCTGAATGGCTGCTTGCGGGCTTGCTAGCTTGTTTTCTCCCGGCTCGTCGTCGTCGTGTGCTACCTCTACCGCTTCTTCTCCCGTTAAGGCTGCGGCAGTGCGGGGTAATTACAAAAGCAAGACGACGCAAAAAATGAAGCGAGCTAGCGCTGCTCCTTTCGCATCTGTGTCACGCGGAAATGACCGAACAGTCGTTCATCCATCCTTCATCGGCGCGCGGAGAAGCGAAGAATCGCGAAGGCTGCTGCAGCAGAGAAACACGCCTACTCTGCTCGATCGTAAACGAGGGGGAGAGGGGGAGGGGGAAGCTTCTGTTTTCTGCGCCGTGGCCTGCCTGTGCTTTGTGCGGCCGTACGCGTTCGAGCGAGAACTTGCAGACGTGCATCGCAAAGCGGAGTAGCCGTGATCTCGAGGTGTCCCTCCTACTCCTCCTCCGTCTATCAAGCTCCCCCACAACGCGGGCGGATCGTCGCTAAGCGATGCTTGTAGAGATCCTCGACATGCATCGATCACCTTATACGCTGGAGGTCACGTGGCGGGGTCTTGCCCGTGCGCCGTGCAGACAGGCCTCAGAAACCGCTGTTTATCCAAGCTGGGGTCTTCGTCGGAGGCGTCTAGGGGGAACTCTTTGCCGAAATTTTGACGCAGAAACCGGCCCGTATGACGTCTCTGTTGCCTTTTGCCTGGCAGTGTTTCGTACTTGACGGGCACACTGGTTCCTTCGGGGTTCGTCAGAAGGCCGTAAGAAGAGCGTTTGATGCGAGCGCACATCCTGGTCTCGGATGGGGCGCGAACGCTTTAAGATGTAGTACAGCAGCCGCACGAACTGCGATTCTTTCTTGCTTTTGTTTTTTACCACTCTCGTTCTTGTTTTGCCTCAGTGCCTCAACGCATGGGCGCGTTGGACAATGAGCAACCACACCCAATAATATTCAAGGCATTCGCTGCAGAAAGAAGTAGACTAGAAGACACAACACGCTGCTTCAAAGTAACAACACTCAGAGACTTGCACCTATTTCTGCAGAATTCTCTAGCTGCCTCGCTTTCATAACATCTTTTCAAAAGAGCGCTGCCTCAGAATCGTAGGCTTTCGCGAGAAAGACGGCTCCCTGGGAGCAGACTATATGCAAATGGGATGCGAACATGGGGACGACCAGGAAGGACACGGACTGATAAGAACAACCAATGTGTCTTTTTATTTTCCTTATTATAACCAGAGCATATATGATGATTATGGAATTCCACCCAGCGCTCTCCCAAGCCTAGCTATTCTGTGGAATAGGAACACTAACCTCAGTTTTATGTCCACCGGAATTTTAGGGAAAACATATAGTCAGCGAAGAATATTATTGAATCGAGCTGAATTTATTTTCCTCGAACTGAAATAATTCTCATATCTAAACAAAACAAACATGGAAGAAGTAGCCACACGAATCTACCGTGATCAGCCGCTGAACGGTGTGGCTGCCCCTTTGCGCTGCAGCCACAGTTTACAAACCCATTTTACACGCATGACCGCTGTTACACACGTTTACAGAGAGTGAGTTCACAAGAAAAGAAAGAAAACATAATCAGCTTACAACGTGCAAAGGAACACAACAAAGAATATTGGAATAAAACATGATTCATAGGAAATGATCACGCATTGTTTCTTTTTTTTTGACCAGCTGTGACATATTTACAGATTTACTTACGTAACTATGGCGCGAAGCTGCTGGGTGGGTACACGTGATTGATTGTTTATCATGGATGTTAGGATAAGTAGTTACGAGTATTTGCCAAATATTGGGGCGACGCTTATTGTCTAAGGCAGCATTTTCGGCTAATTTCAAAATACCGCTGCGAAATAAATTTTTATTTTTGGTAGCTGAGTAATATCACTGCGATAAACAGCAGTTTTAATAACCATTTACATTTATTAGCCTAAACTGCTTAAAGAGTTCGTACGTATGAAAATTATACGGGGCGTTGGCGAACAGTCGGTGCAGATTCGCTTTTTTGGTTTTTGTGTCCTGTATAACAGGAAAGCATATAGGATAGCTCAGAACTATAGTAGTAGTTTTACACGTTCAGGCAGAGTACGTCTAGATTTGTTTAGTATACACGTGGCTTTGCGCAGATTTTTTATCAGTATCAGGGTTATGGACATATATACATAGAGTGCCTGAGATTCTGTACACCCAGCACCTTCATGCATTCTACTAGTTCGACCACGTTATTTATTTATTTATTTATTCAAGATACCTTACAGGCCCGAAGAATGAGCATTGGGTAAAGGAAGCTCCAAAAATTTTACATAGTATAACGAGCATACAATTATACAGAACGTAAAGCGCGTTGTTAATAATAATACAAGGAAGAGTCAAGTTTTACACAAACTCTAAAATCCTCAGATCAAAAAAGAAAAAAAGAAAAAGAAAGGCATACAAGAAGCAACGCAGACAAGAAGTTATTTGAAGTAAGAAATGAATGTTTATGTGGTGATGGAATTTTTCTTTGTTAGCTTCAGTTACCATGATATAAGGAAGGTCGTTCCACGAGCGGATGACACGTAGAAGCGCAGATGAGTTAAAAGCGTCTGTGTTGCCATAGATGCGCGTGAAAGAAAGATGAATATGGAGTCTTCGTGAGGTGAATGGAGAAACTTGCAGAGCTATTGGTGATGGCCTTGGTCCGTGAACGTACTCGTGAACCAGCAATGAAAGTGCTACACCACGACGAGAGCTCAAAGAAGGAATTGATAAATTGTTTTTAATTTGCGTTATACTTTCGTTGAAGCTGTAATGTTGTGAGATGAATTGAACAGCTCTATTCTGAACTGATTCTAGCATAGTGGTTAAATAAATGTAATGAGGGGACCGTATTGAAGAAACAAATTCAAGTTTAGGGCGAACAAATGTATATGATAAGCTAATTTGCGGACTTAGTCGTCGTCTTACGGAGGTTCCGACGTAAATACCCCAGGGATCGGGAGAAATTTCCGCAGATGTTGATATGTGTAATCCAGCAAAGGTTTGATGTCAGGGTTACGCCTAGATATTTGAAAGAAGTAACTACAGACACAGGATTCTTATTAATATAGTGTGAAAAGTTGGAAAGGAAATGTTTGCGAGTGAAAGACATTACTTTATATTTATCTGGATTAAGCGACATTAACCAGTTGCTACACCAACTGCTAATAAGGTCAAGATCATTTTGAATGTTTACGTGGTCATCAGTACCAGCAATTACTCGGTAATTTATACAATCGTCAGCAAAAGCCTGCACATGAGAAGATATGTTATTAGGTAAGTCGTTAATATATATCAGGAAAAGTAGTGGACAGAGGACACTGCCCTGTGGCACACCAGAGGAAACGTAAGAGAGTGAGGAGGAAAAAATTGTTAACCACGGTAAACTGCTGCCGATTGGTAAGAAAGTTTTGAATCCAAGATAGCATTAGTGAATCTAAGGATAAAGGAGACAGTTTAGAAATTAGTCGGCAGTGAGCTACGCGATCAAAGGAATTTGAAAAATATAAAAACATGCAGTCAGTTTAGAGGTTTTTGTCAAGATTAAAATGTAATTCAGTCGTGAACTCAAATAGTTGCGTGTCGCATGATAAACCCTTCATAAATCCATGGCCGAGTGCAGTCACCGATAATTGTACAATTTCATTCTTTGGCCAGAAGAGCATTGTTTTCGCTTTACTTATAAGTAAGGAATTTCACTTTGTCAATTATAATAACAGCGGCACTGTTTCGTCAGATATCCTTCGTATATCGTTAGGTGTGCTACCGGTTATTATTAATGTAGCGCCATCGGCATAGCAAATTAGTCTTAGTCGCGGACTTTCAGGCCATTCATGTAAATACAAATTAAAAGTGGCCCAATACGACGATATGAGGCGTTCCCATGTAATATCAGAAGAATATTCCCCTATTGATGCGTGTTGTTTCCGAGACTTGAAGTAAGAAGCAAAGAGGTGACATGAAATGCGGTGTGCACCGTATGACTGCCAGTTTATCGAGCAGAATTTAACGCTGCAGTGAATCAAAAACTTTAGATAAATCTACGTATGCGGCCGATGTTGAATTATGCTTTATGGATTTTTTTCAAGATTATATCTCGCATTTTTTTTTAGAACGCTGTCTCGGACAATGCTGACGAAAACCATGCTGAAAGTTGCGCTATATATGGCGTTCAATATATAACAATATTATACATTTCTATCACGTCGGGAGAGAGGAGGAAAATTTATATTAGTCTGTAGCTATATATTACATTCTTGTCATCGCTTATAAAAATTAAGCTTACTTTTGCAAATGAATGTTTCTCGGGCGAATAGACTGGTAGAAAGAAAATCGAGGACTATTGTCTCTTCCCAGCACAGGCAAGCTATAGCGCAGGAAACCCAGTAGCTGTGCGCTGTAGAACTGACGTATTGCTCGCACAGTGTACCTCATGACTTTGCCGCAAGAAATCATAGGACGTAGAGCGTCGTGGCCTTTTCTTCAAATACGATATTTTGAACTCCACGACAGGACGCGATATATTGTTACGCCCACAACACGGTGGGGTTTCTTGTTGCCTAGTCCTTGTAGATTAACTCTTATGAAGTATGGTCTTGTTGCCTTGGCGCATGAAAGCAACCGGTGAGCACTTTTCAGATGACATCTGCGACAGCCTCGAATATACTCAGATGTTCCTGCGGACGTTTTCTGGAGCCTGTACATACGCGTGGAGACGCATCATTCCCGATACTCAGGGGCAGATCTAGTTTGTATAGATTGACACATCAACGCGGATACTGAGATGTGATTGATACTAAGGGTGTTGTCGAGGCACATAGTTCATATAACCAACTCTAGAGGAAAAGCTGGCCCGAAAAAGTGGGAACCACTAGAGCACCGCCCTGTTGCTACTGGTCAATGTGGACAGCGCGGTTACTATTGAAAGAGCTGAAAACAAGTACAGGTCGCCTTACGCTTTGTCATTTAAAAACGCATACCTGATGTCATTTTGAATGTGATGCGTTAATATTCAGTTTACAGAAAGCGCTTGCTGAGTGCATGGCTTATGTAAATCATGATGTACGCATTCATGCAATAAAGCATGGCGCGAATTTCGGTTTCGAATCTGTGGTTTTTGGATGCATAGTAGTATCGTACAGTGGTACAATTTAAATTTGACGTGAGATCGCGTGACAACATCGGACGCCATGGCCCTTTCGTGCCTCTTGTGCCACACCCAAGCCCCGAAGGGCTCTGGCATTTACCTTCACATGTAAGTAAGCGAATGTATCTTCTTGTTCAGAACATCACTCGAGTAGACAGCTCTCGTGATGCATTACAATCGTTTGAGAAGCGTCACACTATAGCATTTTTGTTTTGCCTATCGCTCTGTATGCAAAGCAATAAAGAAAGAAGACAGTGAAAAAGTGGAGCGGTTGCAGGTTTCCCTTCAGTAATAGGGAATTGCTGGACAGGTGGATCGGCGCAACCAGAATTGTACTGGCGAATCTACAAATCATAGAATCTGTTTGATTATTGCACTTTGAACAATCATGTTTCTACAAAGGCCACAGCAGAAAGGCACTGAAGCTTGATGTCGTGCCGAGGGTTTCTGTGCCAGGAAGCAATCAATAGTTGAGTGCCTAATACGGACGAAATCAACTGCATGAACCTACATATGAAAAGCGTAAGCGTTTTACTAACTGCGCAATATGTTCAACGCTTCCTTGCTTACCATATTATGAGACATATCTTTTCTGGTCGCAAATGTATGCAGCGAATTTATTTGCATGATCAACTCCGGGCATGAGGGACCGTTCACTTGCCCTTGATGCCCAGTCTTTTACATGTATCCCTAAACTGCAGATATGCACATCAAAGCCTACGAGCATTTTAAAAATTCAATTATATTAGACAACACGCACATATGCAATACTGACATTATCACATATACGACTAAGCAGCTGGGACACAAATTTTTGTTGAGTATACTCGCAGGTAAAATAACTAGATCATGTGAAAAGCTCCAGCTCCTTTTTCTTAAATCTTCAAGGGATATGCAAGAATAACTTTTTTCTCGCACACCGATTATCTTGCTGCATAAGCAAGGGAATCCACCACATTAGTGTAACATATGTGGTACATCATAATAATGTGTGCTTTAATTTACCAAGTTAGGTTAATTATTTTTGTGGCTCATTCGGTCAAATCACACTGCAAGCTGCTGTCATCAATCTTCTGTTGGATTTTGCAAATGTTCAATGAAACATGTTTTCTTGTTATGCAGATGCAATTGCAAGCCCTTTTGTGTTCCAATGACAAAATGTAAGCTATAAATTAAAGCTGACATTTCTAGTCACAAACAACAAACAAAAATGATGAATGCATAGTATCAGAAGCCTAAGGTACAGAAATTATGAGAAGTGTTGTATGATTTTTTAAAAGAAAGACTGGTATTTGAAAATGCAAGACTCTTTAGTGGAGGGCGAGCAAGTCAATATAGGTAGAATACTCTACAAAATTATGCAAGTAATGGGACAGCAAACAATGGGTCAGGAAAGGCGTTGTTTTTCTGCAAAACAATAGCTGATGATTGTCATTACATGAGTCACTTAAGCATAATGTGACTGCTGCTTGATAAATTCAGAAACAAACCAATAAACAAGCCACGCAAAAAAAATTACTGATGCTCTCTCCACCGCGCGATAAATAAAAAGAAACTGATCACATCTAATGTGGAGATATCAGACACCCTGTGAAACACTAAAGGAAAGATTAGATTTCGAGCTATTGCGCTTGCCGCATTCATGTGGGGGGCCTTGCACCAATGGTGACAGTTACCACTGCATTTAGAAATTGAAAGCATTCACGCAGACAAGGATGATTCTTGGCTATATTTTTGGCTACCACTTCAAATGCCTCCACCCAGTGTTACAATGCTGTACGTAGCCGTACTGAGGATCTCACAGCAACACCTGCGGGTAAAAAGCAAAAGCAGTAAAAGTGCTGGTGCATTCTGGACACTATCTTTGGAAGCTTTTAGGCAAAAACAGTGCAAGAAGCAGACATAAAAACTGTATTTATTTCCATAATTCCCCATTTGAATGACCTTTTCGTTTTGCTTAGACAATGCCTATGCCTAGCCACAGCAGCTCCCTGATGCAGACTCAGCAAGCCAAGACGCCGTGGAGAAAAATGCAGGTAAGAGGCAAGGAGCAATAGCACTGGTATTGACATTCATCCAATTTCTTTCTTTTTCTTATATTTAGGCAGCCAGCACACCTCGAACACCCACCTTGACTGCGGGTGTGTCACCGTATTCGCCAAGAAAGCATTTGAGGGAAAGCGACAGGCAATGTAAACAGCCACTTCTCCATATAAACGATACTCTTTCTCTCGGATGACTCCTACGCCTCGCCACGCCAGCTCACCTGCGCAGACTCCTCCAACAAAGATGCCGCGGAGGCACATGCAGTTCAGAGGCAAGAAGCAGTGGCAGTGGTGTTGACATCCACCCAATTTCTTTCTTTTTCTTACGCTGAGGCAGCCAGCACAACTCGAACAGCCGCATTGACTGCGGGTGTGTCAGCAGATTCCTGTTGTACATGTGCTCATAACAAACTTCAGTAAACTTGAACTTGATAATAAACTTGAAGGCAAATGGGGCATTGGTGCATTGCTTTTTTGAACATTTAGTGTGCACATACAATATATGTTATACTTTGCAGCGCTACAGAGCCTATATTGAAGCGTCTCTCTATATTTTTCGCCTTTAATTACGCATGTTTTGTGTGGCCCTCAATGCTGCAGTTCATGTTGTAGCAGCTGCTTTGTCTGTATTGCACACTGGATTAAGCTTGTTAACCTCGCTGCCTTCTACTTATCTCTTTCCTCCTGGATTAAGCTTGTGATATCCACATGTGCAAAAGGCCTATACTTCTCTCACATATACAAAATAAGGTTCTATGTAGTTCTCAGTGTTATAATAAAAAATAAAAGTAAACAGTCCCATCGTGGAATTGTGTTTATTACAGTAATTCTTATGACAGTTATTGACAAGTTGACAACTTGAACTGGTCAATCCATTATGGCAAGGAACTGTATGTATACATATAGAAAAAAAAGGGGGGGGTATGTGTGTATGTGTTTGTAGGGGGGGGTGTATAGGATTAGGGCGGTACGAAAAAACGAAAAAAACGTACCAACACCGTCCTCTAGACCCATTGCTTTAAGATACCGTCACAAAGCATGTTATGCATAAAGTTCATACAACTAACTCTCATATTACTACATAAATATGCCGACGCGAGCTACATATGACATGACTCGCATTCGCGACTGCACCGGATGCCCTCCATATTATTCTGGTTAATATTGCTCACTGCACCGAGGCAAAAGATAGATCACGGGCGCAGGTGCCTTTAAAGTGTCTCGACCTTGCGAGGCACCGCTGCGCGTGCCAGCGGAGCTGTCCGTGCGAACACTCCCTGGCACACACCTGCCTCAGCGGCACCAATCTACGTACCGTTCTGCTTCGAGCTTTGATCCCCCCACTGCCGCTTGGGTGCCCTGGAGATCCTGTGCCGCCTGCTTTGTTATAATCTCAGGTGCTCTCCTGAGACTTCCGTATGTCGGGTACATGAACCCTACAGCTGGACCAGTACTTGTAGAAAAAAAAAAACTATCTATCGTCGTGACGAGAAAAGCACCCCGCAACAAAAAAGCGCCCAGCGGCTTCCTCAACATACCGCGCCCGTGCGAAGAGAATTACGAAACGCCAACGAGGATTCTGACCACAGCTTCGAGCTCTTAACTCGTAACCTTGTCGTGTGACACCCTTGCAACAGACGTGACTGCTGAAAACCACATACTGCCGGAAACTTCAACAGGATCATCCTTCGGTTGCCTAACTGTCACCTGCACGGCCAACATCGATCACACGCACACTATCCCGCAACATAGAATAAAGAACCAACTTATAAAGCCCAAACACACGGCTGCACACACACCACATCGACACACTACAAGCGAATGAATGAATGAATGAATGGTGTTTAATGGCGCAAGGGCCAGGTATGGCCAAAGAGCGCCAGGCTAGGTTTAATGAGTTCGCAGTGGACTGATGGGTTCTGTGAAGTTATTGTGACGTGGCTGTAAAGGGGCCTAAGAGACATGATGTAAATTCCATAAACTCTACGTGTAATAAAATTATAGGAATGACTGTTGGCGTGTACTATGAACATTAAATTGCATTGAGAAAGAATGATGCAATATATAAAATATGTGAGATGCTAAAATTGTCTAGAGCAAACTTCAGCGCGTAGCAACATGGCGGCGCTCTTCAGGTTCCCGATTTCGATGCATGGGCCCTGTGGGTAGCTTGTCCTCTATAGTCAATATAGTAACTCTATGCACCACCCTCACGAGCGACACAGCCGCATCAAGCCACCGTGCTCGGCTTACCCGCTCAAGCTTTCGCTCGCACATGCAGCGTACGGCGCGCGGCCGCGATGTTATCGCACTAGGGCTTTATGCGGAACATCACGGCGACGCCGACGGCGGAAATTGCCCAGGAATGCCACATGTAATTGCTATGGCAATAGTGAGACTTCTCGGAACAGTGCCGAAGCTTCATTTATTGGCAAGTCGTGCGTTGCGGAATGGGCGTTGCGAAGCCGTCTGTGATGCTGCATAAGTTAGAAATTGATTACTTATCCGCGGATCTTTAAGATTTGTACGCGTGTTTGAGCTGTGTTATACATTCGTATTCCTGACAACAAACCACACTTGCTAGTCTGCGCTTGTGTCGTGTTTTTTTCTCGTACCTTGTTTATCGCGCTGTTCTTCGTCATTATGATTGGATGGCTCTTACGAATAACTTTAGCGTAAATGCTTTTTTGGGAATACGGCCCCAGTTTCCGTTTCGGTACCAAAAGTGGTGGATGATTCACCGATGTTATGGAACACTAGCTTGCTACATTCCTATACATAAGATAAATGTGGCTGCCATACACGCAAGCGTTTTGGTGCTTGCATGCAGAACTTGGTAGAACTTATTGTAGCCGCTTTGTGTCTGACTAATGGCAGAGTGGCAGCAAGGTGTGACGTCAGTGACGTGCTGATTGTCCTGTCAGGTGTAGTACGCGCTCGCTACTACTGCACACAGTGGCGATTGTTATTTCGGTGGGCACTCGAAGTCAGAACGAATGAAACAAAACACTCGCGTCAGAGGCACGGCCGCGCTCATAAGGGCGTTTAGCACCGCGGAATCGGAGCATATGGAATTAGACACGAATCGTCACCGCATAATGCAATGCTGCAAAACGAGAACGAGAATTCCAACCTTTGTCCTCCTGGTAACTGCACTCAGGTAGCCGCTATCCTTACACGGTTAGAATGGTACTTGGAATTTTACAACGTCTATCCAGAGGTAATGGCTGGATTTCGACGTGGCCGCTCGTTAATAGATAGCGTTATCGACCTGGTAACATACGTACAACACCAAAAACATCTGAAACGAATCACGGCGGCCCTATTCCTTGATGTTAAAGGTGCGTACGGCAAAGTAGATCATCATGCAATTCTGGACGCCTTAGAAGCTGTAGGGATTGGTGGACGCACCTTTCGCTGGATATGCAACTATTTGTATGGAAGATCTTTCTTTATTTTGACTGAAGACGGACCAACGCCATCTAGCTATACCAGTCGTGGTGTACCGCAAGGCGGAGTACTCAGCCCTACCCTTTTCAACCTGGTGCTCGTTGGTCTCGCTGATTCGTTACCGCAAACCGCACAGCTCTCCGTATATGCAGACGGCATTTGCATATGGGCTTCAGGCGTGACACGTGTACAAGTCCGCGCACGACTTCAGAAAGCCTCAATGGCTGTGTCAAGATACCTAAGAAGACAAGACCTGGAGCTTTCCGCTGAGAAATGTGCACTCGTTGCTTTTATTCTCAAATCGTGGCCCCGTATGCTTTGCGGATTAATGACCAAATTATGCGATATAGACGAACGCACCGATTTCTTGGCGTCATCATTGATAGAGACTTGTCTTGGAGCCCTCACATCTCGTACATGACAAAGCGTTTGGCCGCCATTGTGGACCTTCTTGCGTTTCTCGGCGGGAAGTCCTGGGTCGCAACAGTACCGTCAATGTTGCAACTATATAAAGCACTGTTTTTGGGCTTCCTGCTGTACAGCTTACCTGTAATAGGAAATACTTGCACTACGAATATTCGCAAACTCCAGAGCGTGCAAGCCCAAGCACTCAGGACTTGTCTCGGTCTTTGCAAAACAACGTCATCGATTGCGACAGTGGCCATAGCCAGAGACGCTCCTTTGACAGTATACATTGATACAGATGTCCTGAGAGCGCACATCCGACACCTGACGCGGATTCCCTCACACCATCTTGCTGGCTTGCCAGCAAAAAGGCCACTTTCAACTTTTGCTAAAACTATTGTAAGACATCATTCGTACTTGCCATCAAAATTTACGCCCGCTACACGATTGTCAGATCCCTTGTGGTGTCTGTACCAGCCGCAAGTTCAACTGACAATTCCAGGAATCAGAAAGAAAGCTGGAGCGCCATTGCAAGCTTTGAAACAAGCAACTTTGGAGCACATTCACAACGTGCACAGATTCCGGCAACATGTATACACAGACGGTTCAGTAAAACTCAACAGCTCTGCTGCTGCAGTCATCATCCCGGCACAATCTGAGCAAATCTGCACCCGTCATGTGTGACCACATCGACGGGTGCAGAACTCGCGGCGCTCCGTGCTGCACTTGATTTCGTTAAGCAGAAGCCACCGCAACAAAGGAGGCCAGTCTTTAGTGACTCCAAGGCAGCCCTTCAGTGCATACGAAGCCCAATGCGCCATGGACCCAATGAACAACTGGCCTCAGAAATACGGCACATATATCATCAAAGCTATGACAAGGGACACAACATAATCTTTCAGTGGCTTCCAGGACATTGTAACATCAGTGGAAATGACCACGCCGACGAAGCCGCCCGATCTGCACATGAAAGTGGTCAACGAGTCTTCATTCCGCTTTCGCGAACAGACGCTGCGGCTGAGCTGCGATTGATGTCCGGTGAGTGTACTTTGCCCCTGTGGGACTCAAATGTTTTCATCATGTGTCGGTTGCGTTCGTTGTCTCCGGACTTACGGATGCACCTCCCGCCTGGATTACCACGACGTGAACAGAGCATGCTCTACCGTCTGTGGCTAGGCGTTGCCTTTACAAGCGCCTATGCTTTCCTCATAGGAATGGCCAACAGCCCCACGTGCGACCCACGTAACATCGACGAGACGCTCGCACACATTATCTGTGTCTGCCCGCAATACAGTGCTGAGAGACAAATGATGTGCAGAGTACTGGACCAGTTGGACAATCGTGCACTTTCAGAACTAAAAGCTTCAGGCCAATGCTCCGAAAGAACATCCGCGTTGAAGGCCTTACTCGCGCTATTGAGGTTCTTGCGGTCTGCAGGGCTTCACGACAGACTCTAAGAATGCCACCCCCTACCGCTCTGTAGTGTACGCGCTTTGAACGTGTTTGTCTCCCTTTCTTTCTATCTCCCCCTTCTACTCTGTTTCTCTTTTTATCCCTCTTAAACCTTCCCCCTGCGCAGGGTAGCCAACCAGAACTACCTCTGGTTAACCTCCCTGCCTTTCTCTGCATTATTTTCTCTCTCTCTCTCTCTCTCTCTCTCTATTGCAGCGCACATGTTGACATTCAGCGTTGCTTCTAGCCATGAATTCCTCAAAATAAAAATCCAGCTCAAGGTCTCAGTCCGCGGGGCTTATTCTGGTGCGCTTTATTTCCCGTTTCGCGAGCAGCTCAAGTTTCAGAAACAAGACACATACACATAAAAAGAAAAGATAGGCCTGAGGTGCTATGATTAAAATGGGCAACTCCAGTTGCATTCGAAAGGCCGAACACATTGCCAGCTTGCGCACAGCATGCTCGCTCCTGGAACCGATCAGGGGACGCGGTATAAAGCGCCTGTGTACCGTGGCGCCTGGAGAGTCGCCGTGTATTAGTCACTCGCGACACTTCGGATGCCTTATTTTCATCGGAGGTGGCAAGAGAGGAACCACAAAATGCTAATCCGCGCTATAAACCCGTAAATTTAGCGCGATATTATGCTGATGGTCGCCATTGATCTCCGTTGGATGCGTCAGCGAACGAGGCCCACTTGCCGCGCGCCGGTCCCCCGTCACGATGCTAAATGACCAATTTATACCGCACCGGGCGTGGAATGCTCGCGGAGGATATTTTTTCGATCGGCTGCCCGATTTGCGTTTTCCTCGCCTGGCGTCCGCGGGGAGCCTTCGTGCGACGCTGTACCGAACCGGGTCGCCATCATATCCTGTCGTGCCGGCCAAATCGTAGTGTTTCCTAAAGCGCCCATTCAGTGCGTATCGAGAGTGCCACCGCTGGCGTCTTGTGCGAGAAAGAGCTCCGGAAGTTGCGGTAACCCTCCTCCCGACTGATCTAGCCTTGCATGACGCCTTGGGTGAGAGTGCAAACATTTATTGACCGAACCTATTTTTGCCCAGTTCTGTCCATTATTATTATTATTATTATTATTATTATTATTATTAGGTTTGACAACATACGCACAATTAACAAAGAGAAAGAGAAGGCGATAGGTAGGCAGGCTGGGAAATGAGTGAGTGAGTGATAGACTCGAGTAAACTCAATGTCACCTGGCTAGGCCCGTTCGGGGATCAAACCTGACGGCCCTCTCGCGGGCCCTCAGGACTGCCAGGATTTGAGAGATCTGGTCCTGGGCCTTAATAAGCTTCAACATTTCCTCTTAGTTGAAAGGGGTACCGGCAGAGGCCCAGCCAGACAGGACAAGCTCGAAGTCCCCATAACCACCACATAGGGGGCAGTCCGGGCTTGGGAACCGTTCGGGGTACATTGTGTGGGAAGTGCCACAAAAAAGTGGCACCCTATTATTTGCACTATATTATTCAATATTTGATAAGTCGTAATATCTATGTTTACTGTGTGACATATATGTAGCAGTCAATCATGATACATGAATAACAGAAACAGCAAAGGACTTAAGAGGAACATGGACAAAAAAACATTTCGGCAGCTTAATACTGCTTACGCGTGGGAATGCAAATGCATTGTACCGTTTGTAGACCTCGGATCTTCATGAACACGCTCCTTTTAAACACTCATGACGCGGCGCCACCTCCTCCCCATTGGCTGCACCGTCACGTGCCCAATGATGAAAGCACTAGGCCACACGTTTGGTCAACCAGAACCATGGAGCCGGTGTTGCAGCAAGGAACATAGTTCGTCTCGCACCCCGGAGGCCGGGTTCGATTCCCTTCTAGACCGAAATTCACCAAATATTATTTTCAAAGCCATTGATTTACTTTGTTTGCGGGAACCTCCCTGATAAATCTGACACCAATCCCACCATTTTTTAATGTGTTTTTAGTGTTAACGCCGTCGACCACTCTTCGTACCATCTTCCGGTCACACCGGAAGATGGTACGAAGAATGACAATTGAAGAGAAGAGTGACGAAGAGTGACGATTGAACCATGGAATACCAACTAGCCCGTACTCAAACCTTGTTACACCGACAACGACGGATTTCCGTGTAATGGCTCATATAATGGTTTCGCACCAAAACTGACCCTTTGCGCGCATACAAAATAACTTTATTTTTTCCCAGAGATGAATCCTGGAGCAAATCATGGGCAAAAAGTAGAATCAAACGCTTGACGAAAGCCATTATCCCCCACTTGGCAGTGACTAATGACGCACGAAGGGAGACAATGAAAATGCAATGAAGGTTTGCCAATATTCGAAACAAATCGAATAGTGTGCTATTCGATTCGGTATTCAAATATTTTTCGAACACTTTTCCAATATTTCGAAATGTCAATTGTGCCCACTTAAACATAAAATTGGAACAAAAGTACGGTAAATTTTCACCCGCGCAATAGGTGTAAAATGTAAGAACTTGTGTAGTTGGGGAGGCTACGTGTTTTAGGTAGCCATACTTTAGAGACTGTTTGGTACTATTTGAAGAGTCATGCGCATGCGAAAATTGCTTGTTCGCTCCTAATGCTTCATTAGTGTTTTAATGCGTGTGCATTTGGCGAGTACCCCAGCAAAATCTTTCACGCGAAAAGTGTAATGCCTTTTACCTGCACAAAAATGCGCAATTTGCGAAGTTAAGGCATTTATTCTTTATAACAGTGTAACTGTAGTAAACGAGAAGAAAGGGGGTTAACCGAGGGGCTCGATTTTTATTAGTCATATCATAAGAAGCCAACAAACACTGACACCAAGGACAACATAAGGGAAATTACTTGTGCTTAATAAATGTAATAATGAAACGATAAATTAAGTGAAATTAAAGTGGATGAAAAAACAACTTGCCGCAGGTGGGAACCGAACCCACAACCTTCGCATTTCGCGTGCGATGCTCTACCAATTGAGCATTGTGGGTTCGGTTCCCACCTGCGGCAAGTTGCTTTTTCATCCACTTTAATTTCAATTAATTTATCGTTTCATTATTACATTTATTAAGCACAAGTAATTTCCCCTATGTTGTCCTTGGTGTCAGTTTTTGTTGGCTTCTTATGATATGACTAATAAAAATCGAGCCCCTCGGTTAACCCCCTTTCTTCTCGTTTATTACATAACGAGGGTCTCGAATCCGGCTACATTGATGCCTTCAGGTAGCATATGTGGGTTTATTGACCAGTTGCCTTCACCCAAAAATATCACGTTCTCGTGACGCCTGCGGCAAGAAGGACGTTCCACGTCCGCCGCCAAGGTCTGTGAGTGGTGGCGCTGGCTAACACTCCCAAGGTTCTACTAGGACACATAAATACCCAAGAAAGTGGATGGGGAAACAGCGCCGCGGTAGCTCAATTGGTAGAGCATCGCACGCGAAATGCGAAGGTTGTGGGTTCGGTTCCCACCTGCGGCAAGTTGTTTTTTCATCCACTTTAATTTCAATTAATTTATCGTTTCATTATTACATTTATTAAGCACAAGTAATTTGCCCTATGTTGTCCTTGGTGTCAGTGTTTGTTGGCTTCTTATGATAAGTGTAACTGAAGATAATTTATAGTTCTATAAGCAGTAAGGAACAATTCAAGCCGAAGAAAAATTGATCAAATAGAATTCTATTAGCAAAATCTTGTCCCTAACGCGACATGCGTGACACCTTACCTTACCTAAAGGGATACAAAGGGCTTGTTGCGTTTCGCCTGCGACACGTGGTTTTGCCGGCGCGACTGCGGCAGGGCGGCAGACATTTTGGCCCGATCGTCGTCGCCGCAACACTCATCGCCAGGTGTTTCCAGGCGCGACTGCGGCGATGCGACCGCAAAGGATCACCCTCGCATTCCAGTCATTGTGCCCGAAACAGGCGATGCCAAAGCAGGGATCGTCCCCTCATTACAGCCATTGTGCCCGAAACAGGCGATGCCAAAGCAGGGATCATCCTCTCATTCCAGTCATTGTGCCCGAAACAGGCGATGCCAAAGCAGGGACCATCCTCTCATTACAGTCATTGTGCCCGACCGGCAGCGCTACAACAGGGTGCTACGAGATCGTGCTCGACAGGGTGCTACGAGATCGTGCTCGACATGGTGCTACGGCATCGCTACGACAGTGTGCGTCACCATTAGCCCATTGTACATTCACGTGCTCGTCTTTTGAGGGGTTCCTTCTTGCCCTCAACTGCGAGAGTATAAAAACAGCTGCCCCCGGACGCCAAAAGGAGGGCTCCGATTTCTTCTGTTGAGTGAAGTGCTCTCCCGTCTCTCTACTTCGGTCAAACCTGACCACCAACTCTTTGCGATGTTAAAATAAACAAGTTGTTTCGTTGTTACCAGTCGACTCATGCTTTGCCGGGACCTTCGGATGCTTCCAGTTGTACCCCAGGCCGCCAGGCCAACGCTACCCTTGGGGCTTGCGACCCAGGTACAACCACGGGCGTCAGCGCCGAGTTCCCAACAGATCGTACCAGCAGTCAGATCCAAAACATCTGGTTGGCAGCGGTGAGATCGCCTCCGACTTCAAACAACGGTCTGCCAGCGGTGAGATCGCGACAACGGAGGCCAGCAGCAAAGAGATGCAGTTGACTGTATGCTGAGCAGCTCAACGACGATCCGGGAGCAGTGCAACGAGCCCTGTGTGACGACTGGTTGCCTGCAGCGGAACGACTGCGCGGAATTCCTGCCTGCGAGGTTTGGTGAGTGCGGGACTTTCTTCTTCTGAGCTTTGCCAGGCTTTTGTTAGTGTCAGAAACAGAGCTGGTAATTGTGGTTGTCGTTGCTGCCGGGTTAGTTTGCGGCAAGACAATAGTAAGCAGTAGAGAAAGCAGCATTCAGAGCAGCCATGGATTTGAAGTCGTTGCGCAAACCGAAATTGTTGGAGCTTGCAAGAGAGTTGGGTCTGGATGTCTCAGACAAACTAAGAAAACCTGAACTGCTAAAGGCTATTCTTGAGTTAGAGGCTGAGGATGACGAGCTGTCGGAATGCCTTGAGACTATTGAGGAGAGGTCAAAAAGACAGGAGCGCGAACTTAAAGAACAGAAAGAAAAAGAAGAGCGTGAACTTAAAGAACAGAAAGAAAAAGAAGAGCGCGAACACGCTTTGGAAATGAAGCGTCTCGAGGTAGAGATGGAACGCGCTCGTAATGGAAGTCAGGCACACGGTGCAGGAGAACGAGTATTGTTCAAAATGACTGACCTGATGCGGCCGTTTAAGCTTGGAGAGGACATTGGTTTGTTCCTGGTTAACTTTGAGCGAACGTGCGAGAAGCAGGGGTTCTCTCGGGAAACGTGGCCACAGCGCTTGCTCACTTTGTTACCCGGCGAGGCGGCCGACGTAGTCGCTCGCTTGGATAGAGAGGAAGCAGAGGATTTCGACAAAGTAAAATCGAGTCTGCTAAAAAAGTACCGGCTGTCTGCGGAGGCGTTCCGTCGGAAGTTTCGGGAAAATGAGAAAGGCAGAAGTGAGTCATATACAGAGTTTGCGTATAGGCTTATGTCGAACATGCAGGAGTGGCTCAAAGAAGAGAAAGCGTTTGGTGACCACGATAAAGTTCTGCAGTGCTTCGGGCTAGAACAGTTTTATAGTCGGTTACCGGAGAACGTGCGATACTGGGTCTTGGATAGGCCAGACGTTTGTACGGTGGCTAAAGCCGCTGAGCTAGCCGAGGAGTTTGTGACGCGTCGGGCTCGCGGAGCTAAGGACGGTCAAAAGGGTGAATTTGGCTCCAAGTTTGAGAGGCCGAAGTTCACGCCCATGAGATTAAAGGGGGACACGCGTAGTGCGGATGCGAGCGAAAGCAGTCCGACCAAACGTAAAGAGACGGCGGCAGCCAAACGCAGAAAGCGGTTCGAGATGAGGCGAGCGGGCGTTTGTTATACGTGCCAGAAGCCGGGTCACTTTTCGGCGCAGTGTCCGGAAACAACACCAAAAGTTGTGTTTTTTTCAATAGGCAGCACTGACGAGAACATGAAGCTTCTCGAGCCTTACATGCGAGACCTCCTCGTGAACGGGAAAGAGTGCCGAGTGCTTCGCGATTCCGCAGCAACGATGGATGTAGTTCACCCGTCTTACGTAGAACCCCATATGTTCACGGGCGAGTGCGCATGGATCAAGCAAGCCGTGGAAGCTCATAGCGTGTGTCTGCCGGTAGCAAAAGTGCTTATTGAAGGACCTTTCGGAGCGCTTGAGACAGAGGCGGCAGTGTCATCTATGCTGCCACCCCAGTACCCGTACCTATTTTCAAACAGGTCCGATCACCTCCTGCGCGAGAAGGGGCTTTTGTTTGGTGAAGCTAGTGTTCAGGCCTTAACCAGATCGAAGGTTCGGGAGCTCGCTGCAAAGGCGGTAGTTGCGGGGCCGACGTTATCAAACAACGAAAAAGGGTCAGAGGCGCAGCAAGCTGATATTCCGAGCACGCCCGAACTGAATAAACTTGAGTCTGTAACGTTAAAGGCGCCAGATACTGGAGAGGAAACGCCCGACGCGGGAAAGATAGAAGACCTATCTACTGATTTGCTCATCGCGCCTACGTCAGACGGACTTGATAGGTTGCTAAAAGTCAGCCGGACGGCTTTGATAGCCGAGCAAAAGAAGGATGGCAGCCTGGAAAACGTGCGCTGCAATGTCAAAGAAGGTATCGCCAGGAAAACTGCGCGTTTTGTGGAAAGAGGTGGAGTCCTGTACCGGAAGTATCTAGACCGCAGAGGAGTGGAGTTCGATCAGCTGGTCGTGCCTCAATGCTATCGTCAGGATCTGTTGCGCTTGTCGCATGGGGGTTCGTGGTCCGGACACCTAGGAGTTAAGAAAACTAAGGACCGTCTCTTGCAAGAGTACTATTGGCCAGGGTGTTTTCGGGACGCAGACCATTTCGTGAGGACATGTGACACTTGTCAGCGGGTGGGCAAACCAGGGGACAAATCGAGGGCGCCGTTGAAATTGGTACCTATCATTACGGAGCCTTTTAGACGGCTCGTTATTGATACTGTGGGACCTCTGCCGGTAACAGCCACGGGGTACAGACACATTTTGACTGTGATCTGCCCAGCGACAAAGTTCCCTGAAGCAGTGCCGCTTAAAGAACTCAGCTCAGTTGAGATAGTTAATGCACTACTGTCCATATTTGCGCGAGTTGGTTTTCCTGCAGAAATTCAATCAGATCAGGGCACAGTGTTTACTAGCGCTTTGACGACAACTTTTCTCGAAAGGTGTGGGGTAAAGCTGCTACACAGCTCAGTGTACCACCCACAGTCGAATTCCGTTGAGAAGCTCCACTCCGTCATGAAGCGCGTGTTGAGAGCGTTGTGTTTTGAACATCGAACTGACTGGGAGCTGTGTTTGCCTGGGGTGATGTTTGCGTTAAGAACCGCGCCGCATGCGGCTACGGGGTTTTCGCCAGCTGAACTGGTGTACGGTCGCTCGCTTCGATCTCCGCTTCGCATGCTTCGAGAATCGTGGGAAGGTAGGGGCGACGACCCAGTCGTGGTGGAGTACGTGCTTAAGCTCCTCGAACGCTTAAGAAGGGCACAGGAGTTGTCAGGTGAAGCAATGACAAAGGCCCAGCAGAGGGCCAAGGTTTATTATGATCGGACAGCCAGGGCCCGTCGTTTTGAGGTTGGCGATGAGGTCATGATATTGCGCACATCGCTAAACAACAAACTAGACGTGCAGTGGGAGGGCCCAGCGCGAATTGTTCAGAAACTGTCGGACGTTAACTACGTGGTAAGTCTGCCAGGAAAGCGGAAAGCACAGCAAGTTTACCACTGTAATCTGCTCAAACCTTATAGACAAAGGGAAGCAGTGGTGTGCATGATGGTAAACGTTCCTGAAGAGCTTCCGGTCGAGCTTCCGGGACTAGGCTCAGTGACGAACAGGGAAGACACCGGTCAAGTCATTAGTGACCTTATCAGTAAAGCACCGCTGTCGCCTGAGCAGAAAACCGAACTACACCAGCTATTACAAGAGTTTCAAGGTCTGTTCTCTGAGAGGCCTGGTAGGACTTCTGTACTTACTCATGATATAGAACTTACCTCCACAGAGCCAGTACGATCCAAGGCGTATCGGGTGTCACCCCGCCAGAGCGATATTATGGAGGCTGAGGTAAAGAAAATGCTACAGCTCGGTGTTATTGAGGCAGGTGAGAGTGATTATACCTCCCCTTTGATTTTAGTTGAGGTACCGGGCAAGGAACCTCGTCCTTGCGTCGACTACCGCAGGCTTAATTCCATCACTAAGGATCAAATTTATCCGATCCCTAACATCGAGGAGCGCCTTGAGAAAGTTAGTAGCGCTCAGTTTATTTCCACCCTAGATCTTGTCAGGGGTTATTGGCAGGTTCCACTTACAGAAGAGGCTAGTAGGTATGCGGCGTTCATTTCACCAATGGGAACATTCCGTCCTAAAGTGTTGAGTTTTGGTTTGAAGAACGCGCCATACTGTTTTTCAAGTCTCATGGATAAAGTGTTGCGGGGACAGCAAGAATTCGCTTTACCGTATCTAGACGACGTAGCGATATTCTCCGCATCCTGGTCTGAGCATATGACACACTTGCGGGCAGTGCTAACCCGCCTGCGCGAAGCAGGCTTGACAGTAAAGGCTCCTAAGTGCCAGTTAGCACAGGCCGAGGTTGTCTACCTCGGTCACGTGATTGGTCAGGGTCGTCGCCGCCCCTCTGAAATAAAAGTGGCCGCTGTGCGAGACTTTCCGCAACCGCGCACAAAGACCGATATTCGGTCGTTCTTAGGTGTCGCCGGCTACTATCAGAGGTACATCCCTAGGTACTCTGATATCGCGGCTCCCCTGACGGATGCTCTAAGAAAGACAGAGCCTCAAACAGTCGTCTGGGACGAGACAAAGGAAAGAGCTTTTAGCGCCCTAAAGAGTGCCCTAACAAGCCAGCCTGTGCTACGATCGCCAGACTATACAAAAGGGTTCATTGTTCAGTGCGATGCTAGTGAGCGAGGCATGGGCGTTGTACTGTGCCAACGGGAAAATGGAGAAGTAGAACACCCCGTCCTGTATGCTAGTCGTAAGCTGACCAGTCGTGAGCAGGCGTATAGCGCCACCGAGAAAGAGTGTGCGTGTCTCGTGTGGGCCGTTCAGAAATTGTCATGCTATCTAGCCGGCTCGAGGTTTATCATTGAGACGGATCACTGCCCTCTCCAATGGCTGCAGACCATCTCTCCCAAAAATGGCCGCCTCCTGCGCTGGAGCCTCGCCTTACAACAATATTCCTTTGAGGTGCGTTACAAAAAGGGGAGTCTCAACGGTAACGCCGATGGCTTAAGTCGAAGCCCCTAACGTAGGAATCAGCCTCAAAATTGTTGGTTACTGATGTTTTTCTTCCTGAGGCAGGATTTTTTTTTAACATATTGCTTTTGTTTAGTGTTTCAAAGTGATGATATGCTTTCTAGTGCAATTTTTCAATTTGTGGACGCGTTCTGAGTGATGCTAGACTACTGTAAGGAACTAGGCAGTGGTATAAAAAGGGGAAAGAGCCTGGCAGGGCTTAGTGAGGGTTGTGCCGTGCTTGCGGACTGAGCGGTTGAGTTTCAGCGTAGTTCTAACGCTTGCCGGGAACGAGAACAAAAATGTGAACTCTCCCGAAGTCACTTTGCAGTGTCCCGTGCGAACCTGAACGAGAGAACGAGGCCTTCTCTGTGCGCTGCGCTCAAGAAACGTCGAGGGACGCCCGACTTCGATTATGAGCATCATCGAGCGACATCCCTCCGGCCAGCGGATGCAGTCCCCTGTCCATCGGGATCTCCTTCCCCCGGCGGGGCGGTCTGTTGCGTTTCGCCTGCGACACGTGGTTTTGCCGGCGCGACTGCGGCAGGGCGGCAGACATTTTGGCCCGATCGTCGTCGCCGCAACACTCATCGCCAGGTGTTTCCAGGCGCGACTGCGGCGATGCGACCGCAAAGGATCACCCTCGCATTCCAGTCATTGTGCCCGAAACAGGCGATGCCAAAGCAGGGATCGTCCCCTCATTACAGCCATTGTGCCCGAAACAGGCGATGCCAAAGCAGGGATCATCCTCTCATTCCAGTCATTGTGCCCGAAACAGGCGATGCCAAAGCAGGGACCATCCTCTCATTACAGTCATTGTGCCCGACCGGCAGCGCTACAACAGGGTGCTACGAGATCGTGCTCGACAGGGTGCTACGAGATCGTGCTCGACATGGTGCTACGGCATCGCTACGACAGTGTGCGTCACCATTAGCCCATTGTACATTCACGTGCTCGTCTTTTGAGGGGTTCCTTCTTGCCCTCAACTGCGAGAGTATAAAAACAGCTGCCCCCGGACGCCAAAAGGAGGGCTCCGATTTCTTCTGTTGAGTGAAGTGCTCTCCCGTCTCTCTACTTCGGTCAAACCTGACCACCAACTCTTTGCGATGTTAAAATAAACAAGTTGTTTCGTTGTTACCAGTCGACTCATGCTTTGCCGGGACCTTCGGATGCTTCCAGTTGTACCCCAGGCCGCCAGGCCAACGCTACCCTTGGGGCTTGCGACCCAGGTACAACCACGGGCGTCAGCGCCGAGTTCCCAACAGATCGTACCAGCAGTCAGATCCAAAACAGGCTCCATAGAAAATGCATGGGAAAGGCATGTAGGGGTGGGCCAACTGCAATTTGGGGGTGGGCTAACGAAAGTTTGGGGGTTGCCCAGCTTGACATTTTGGGGTGGGCCAACTTAAATTTGGGGGTGGGTCAACTTGATGTTTCGGGGTGGGCCAACTGAAATTTCGAGGTGGGCCAACTTGAAATTGTTGAGTGGGCTAAGTTCACAGTTACGAGCAGTTCTTCTCGCCAATGCATTTCTTCGCAAAGTTCGGGAATTATTATCCCGAAACTGGTGTCATCCTGAGAATTGGTTGCAGCTGGATTCGCCTTACGAACTCCTCGGCTAGAACTTGTAAATAGCAATAAGTGCTGTAAGGTGATTAGTTAAAAACTTACGAAGTGTGATTTTGCTAATTAGTGAATTGTAAATTACGATTTCCCGTGCAAGTAACGGCCGCCTCTTGCAGTAGACTAGCTGAAGGGTTAGGATTTCGCTATCTGCCACACGCAATTTTTTAAAGTTGCTTATTGTCTTCGAAGAAACACCCGGTATGCCCTGTCACAGGTCAGAAGAATTGAATAAACTACTCGATCCATACATGTAACGTATGAGTTTCTGTGCTTGATTGGACTGGGCCACGTTCATTTTTTTTTCCATTGACCTTTTGCACAAACCCGACAATCGCACAGGTATTGAAAACACCACATGGACGCCAGCCTTTCTGCCCATCTTTCGCAAATTGCGGGAAAGTGTGTGCATATGAGGTACGACCACCATCTTGTTTTGACAACAGTTCTTATCACTGCGTGTGACTCCACCCGCTTTTTTTTTTCGACTTTTTCCGTAAGCCTTCTGCTACTGAAACCAAGAGCTTGGAGGGGCACCCGGAGTGCGTGAGGCGGCTAAGTTGGTTCGTGAAGCTGGCTTAGCACTTGTGATCACGTGATTTTAGCAGTGCGTTGTGAAGGCACGAGTGGACAGTCGCCCTAATCCCAAGCTTCAAATCAGCCGATTGAAAGGGAAGGGAACATTTGTTACCACTCGGTTCATACGATCGACAAACATGACCTGACGAGAGATGTGGATCAAGGTCTAAAAACCTAATGAAACCACTGGTCGGTAATTCTTTTGTCAGAATCAAAGGGAAAAGCACTCGTAGAATAGCGTCAAATCATAAAGAAAGCAGATTCAAAAGTCGTTTTTTTCACAATCTAAAATCACCAAAAATCACGAAAATATCTAAAAAGTCGAGTTACTTAACCACCGAAGCTGTTCTTTACTTTCCCGTCATGCGGAGCCAGATAAATCTTGCACAGACAGACGCAATGCAGGAACCAATGCGAATGCCGTTGTTCTAGATGTGTACGTCACTTCCACATTCAGGAAAAGTAATCCGAGAGAAGTTTTAGAAACTGACTGCTGTGAATACCGGCGTTGTTTTGAAATTTCCTGACTCCGTGCTCTTCAATACACTTGCTGACGCTCATCATTCGGACATCCTGTGGGATTCCGTAACATAACCTTTTGACATCTACAGAGAAAGCTGAAAATTCTTGGTTAGATTTGGTTACATCTTTTAAAAAGCTGCTTAGCTGTTCCGAATTGCGAAGGAGGAAAGGATCGTCAACGTTTAAAAGGTGAAGTCTTAAAAAAAAAACGCGAGATATTTTTGCCACGTTCCTGTCTCTGAGAATATGTGCGCACAGTTTCGAACAATCTGCGAGAAAGACGCGGCAAGGGTGGCGTCGGCGTGATATATATATATATATATATATATATATATATATATATATATATATATATATATATATATATATATATATATATATATATATATATATTTTATTTTTTGAACCTGTGCTATTGTCAGGTCTGTGCAAAAAAATTCAATGGGAAATGCGAAGAAACGTGTCCCCCCATCTCATTTGTACGGAGAGTGCAGGTTTTTTTTTTCGATTTTTCTGACCTGTGACAATGTATATATCGAGCAGGCAAGCAGATGCCCTAGTTCGAGGCTTACAGAGCACAACTATCGCTGCCCACCGGAAGATTCAGGACATTATGGCCTTTCATTGCAGAGATTGCGGCAGCTTACCTGCACTCGAAAAAAAAAACATGGTTTGTGCGCAGGAAATGTAACGACCCAAACGGGCAAACTTCAAAAGCGATAGAAATTGACAAGTTGTACAACGCGTGCATCGGCTGCCCCTCAGTATCATTTTCAGAAAAATCGCGTCGCTACCTGGGCATTTGGTTCTATCTTGAGCGCACGCCACCTGTGATGTCATCCTCGTCTATTTGTTGTGTTCTTGTTTCCCTTGCCATGAAACTGTCAGAGCGCGTGCCCTTACCAAAGGGCTTACTAAAAAAGCGCGTCATTGAGCAGTAAATCAATCGATGCAGTTCTGTACCTGTGCTTGTCCCCATAGTTCGTGTTTTTGCATGGACGTTTCCTTTTTCCCAAGTGCACTGTTTCACCAAAATAATGAATCACCAACTAGACTAGCCCGTCAGTACGTACCATTCATTTATTCGTTTGAGGTACTTCATCGTCGAGGCGCCCCATATTCTTGTGTAGGCTACGTTGTCTCGCGAAGACACTGGACATTTAGAAGAGAATTGTTCGGGCTTCTAACAGAGTCCTTAAGTGTATGACGTAAACTTAAATTGTGATTGCTAAAGTTTATCAGACTCATTTCGGGACGCTGTATCGTTAGGGTGGTCGGGCCAGCTCTCACAAGCTGCTTGGGTCCATGTTTGGGTCCATGTGTCCATGTTTGGGTCCATGGTCTAGTGGGTAGAGCATCTGGCTGCTGCGCTGAGGGTACCCCGTTCTAAACTACCCGTCGGGCCAAATGGGGTCACTGGGTATGTGACATTGGGTATCTGGCACTCTTCAATGAACCTCTTTGACGACAGCTTAATTATGTGGCACTGAGCATATGCAGGGCATTTCAGCGAACACTTTCACACATTTTTAAAAATTTTCTGTGGCAGATATTACAATATTAGTCCATGAGGCGGTCCACTCGAAGAGGCAGACATGCACACAAAATTGAAATGCGTAATCGACTAATAAACAAAAATTTACTTATTAAGTTTGTAAGAAAGAAAGAGAGAGAAAGGCAAAGGAATGACAGGGAGGTTAACCAGAGATTATCTCCGGTTGGCTACCCTGTACTGGTGGAGGGGCAAGGGGATGCGATAGTTTGTAATTATATTATGGCACATATTGCAATCAACCAATTCTGGCAGGTGAGAGTTCGAGGCATAACAACTTGAAAATAATTGTGTGGATGACACCATTTATGGGATATGCGCCGTCACACTTGCGGTAAAAATGCACTGTCGTTGCACTCACTTTCTTAACCAATTGTCGTTTTATGCATTGAAGCACGAAAATTACCGGAACGCCAATGCATTTCTCCGCAACGTTCGCGAATTATCTCGAAACTAGTACCATCCTGTGAATTCCTTCCAAATGGATCCGCCTCGCGAACTCCCCTGCTAGAATATGTAAATCGAAATATGTGCCATAAGGTAATTAGTTAGAAAGTTATTTATTGAATGTTTGTTAATTGGTCGATTATGCATTTCATCCTTTATGCAGGTAATGTCCGTTTCTTCGAAGAGACAGGTTCATGGACTGGAATTATGCTATCTGTCACAGGTGATTTTCAAACAGCCTTGAAAGTGTTCGCTGAAACACCCGGTATACGGCACTGGGCATGCGCTGCTCTTCAATGATAGAAAAATCCTCTGAGAGAGAGATAGGGACAAAAGGGGAGGAAAGACAGGGATATTAGCCAGTGTGTGCAGCGGCTGGCTACCCTGTGCTGGAGAAAGGGCTATAGGTAATAAAAGGTGAAAGAAGAAAAAAAAAGTTCAGAAAAATTCACGTAATAACGCGATGCTACGCGCTACGACATTCAGAGACGGTCTCACACTTCATAAGCCCTCAAAAACTTGAGCACAGCCCTTAAGGCCTTGAGTGCCGAAACCGTCTCTGTCCTAGAACTTTTTATTCTGTGAAGGGGCGACTGTCCAGTTTTTCGAGCGCGGTCGCGAGCACCTTTATAGACAAAAAATATCCTCTGAAACTTTTCCGGTGCTGGCCGGAACCGAACTTGCCTCATATATATTTAGGCAATCTTGTCTGAATCTATATTTACTCATCTGCCCCGCACGGACTTCGCGCAGCTGCCAATAGGTGGCTCTGCGAGAGCTTGGTGGCGCAACCCACCACCCCATTTCAAAGGGGACGCTCATAGCATCCATCCATCCATCCATCCATCCAAGCGAGAGAGGAGCCCGGCTGTATACGCGCCTCATACATGACGCGTTTCGGCGTTGGCAATTGGGTGTGTCGCTGCATTGCTTCCGCGCTAATCGCGTTAACGTCTACATTAATCGTGGCACGGTTTCTGCCAGCATTTTTTCTTTCATTGCCATGATTCCATTTATAAACAAAGTACTTGGGTAATTTTATAATTTACGCTTGTACAGCTGGCATTCGATTCGCCCATGCCAGCATGTGCTTCAGTTGGGTGGCCGTCTTCGCCAAACAAGCCGTGGTTCATTACTACTTGTTGCCGGTCTTGGCCTCCGCCAACACGACGGAAGTGTTTGAGAGTGAAAGATAAAGTAATTAGTACATTAAGAGACTGCAAGGAAACTCAGCGTTTTCTTGGTTCGTGATAAGCAAGCACTGGTACGTCGTTTCAGCCTAAACATAATTGATTATGATAGCGCCAATGGATGGTCTCGAAGGGTAGTTTGTATCAAAATGTTTGTATCGCTTAGTTTCTTTCCTTTCACTTTATTTATTTATTCCTTCACTCATTCATTAAATGTATTTACCAATATTGACACGGAAGACATGGCTAAGGTATGTAAGTGTCTCTCCTTCGACGCCATACCTTATGCTTCCAACTTGACCAACATTATTTATCTAATAAAGATGAACTAGAGGCCTCTAAGTTTCCCAGGAATCCAGAAAGGTGAAAGAAATAACTATTCTAAGGTTTAAACTCTGAACAGTAGAGTGAGTTATAAAGGACGCGGTATTGGAGGGCTTCGGAGTAATTTTGACCACCTGGTGTTCTCTATTTTGCTCCGAAATGTAAAATACACGAGAGAGGGCAAACTTTTATTTTCAGATCAACAAGATTCGAGTCCGGCGTCTTTTAGCGAGTCTGGGCACCTGCCGCGGACGCGGTTCCGAGACCTTGTCTCGAAGCGGCTTCCTCCGCTCGCTGGACGGCCCAGAGTTGTGCTGTCAGGTTCGAGCTGAGCATTGTGGTCTTCCAGTGCGAGCGGAGACTGGCGGTGGAAGAGACGGAGGGGTTGGCACTGCCCGACTTGTTTGTTAAGTCCCCACACTCCCATAACAACTGATTAAGTGTGGCAACCTCACCACATGATGTGCATCTATTTGTAGTGTATATGTCTGGATACAAGGCGTGCATGAGTCTGGCGTTTCCGTAAGAATCCGTTTGTAATTGTGTGAAGTGTACTGCTCGCGTTCTGTCTAACCTCTAGCGTGAGGGAATGGGTACACGCGTCTTTGTAACTGGTAGTGTGTCGTGATGTCGTGGAACCTGGTCATACAATCCTCCCACGACCAGACATTTGCAGTAACCCGCGGGGGCTCTTCCTCCGGTGATGCTCGGTGAGTGAGGCCTCGGTCAACGCGGTGAGCCGCTTCGTTGTGGGTGCCCAATCCAGTGTTTGCCGGGATCCATAGCAAATGCCTTCGGTTCACGGAGTAAGACATTTAGGAGGCGAAACTCCCGTCAGCGCGAGCGAGCGCGGGCGACCAGATAAAGTCACTACTGTTGTATGCGCCGACGGAGCCGTATACAGTGGCGGCGCCATGCGGCGCGTCGTAGAAGCCGCAGCGAAAAAAAAATTGCAGCACCCGGGCAGACGGCTCCGGCCAACTCCGGCGCGCTCTCAACGGCGGTAATTTCTTTCCAGGCCGCCAGGCGCCGCCAGCACGATAATGGCTCCGCGGGCTTGTGACCTTTTCTGGTCGCCGCAAACAGCGCAGTTTCCACTCCTAAATATTTCTTGCTCCGTGCTTCGGTTATAGAAGTCGGCCTCTCCCTGGAGTATGGGATGTCGCTGAGAGAGAGAGAGAAAACAAGGATAGGAAAGGCAGGGAGGTCAACCAGAACAGCACCCGGTTCGCTACCCTACAATGGGGGTGGGGGAAAGGGGAATAGAAAGAGGAAGCAAAGGAAAGAGCAAGCACTGAGTACCTGTGGGAGGGACATCATACACAAGGACACTATAAACGGTCTCTTAAACCGGTGCACTTCAAGTACTGCACTACTGCACGAATCGCTTTTCGAGCCAGTGACGGGTGTGGCCACGGTCCGAGTATCTTTGACTCGGTGAACGTTCTCGAGTCCAGTCGGTGTAAAGTTGCCCGCAGAGAGAGGCGTTGGACATCGTAGCGAGGGCAGGTACACAATGGGTGCTCGATGGTTTCCTCGCACCCACAGGAGTCGCACATCGGGCTCTCCGCCATTCCCATACGGTAGTAGGATACGTTCGTGAATGCCACTCCCAGCCACAAGCGGCACAGCAAGGTTGCTTCGCGGCAGGAAAGGCTAGATGGTAGATGTAGCCGTAGCGTGGGGTCCAGTTTGCGTAATCTGCAATTGAAGGCACTTGAAATCCAGAGATCTTGTGGCTTCTTGCGTGCAGGTAGGCGAAGTTTCCTGGCAGCGTCCGACCTCGCCAAAGGTGTTGGACGCGTCTTAGTGTCTTCGTGGGCACACCGGGCAGCCTTGTAAGCTAGATTGTTGCCGACGATGCCACAGTGAGCAGGAATCCATTGAATGTAATGTAATGTAATGCCTCCGGGCCTTTAAGGTGAAAATAAATGAAATGAAATATAATGTGGTGTCCTCTTTCCAGAGCTTGGTGGTGCACTTCGCTGATGTCAGATACCATCTGCTCGTAAGTTCTGTGATGTAACGCAGATTTTATACTGCGAAGAGCTGCCTTAGAATCAGAAAATACGGCCCACTTCTCTGTTGGCTGTTCAATGATGTACGTCATAGCGGCATGGAGAGGTGCAAGTTCTGCTGACGTAGATGCAGTCATGTGTGACAATTTGAATCTAACTGTAACCTGCTTAGCTGCAACGCCGAACACGGTAGTTAAACTGGGTGAGGTCGAACCATAGGTATATATATAAATGTGGTCATGATACGCCTGGTGCAGTAATAGGAGCGTAAGTTGCTTCAGAGTTGGCGCTGGATGATTGGACTTTTTTGTAATTTCAGGAATAGCAAAATTCGCTTGAGGCTGCCGCAGGCACCACAGGGGAGAGGAAGGCTCCGCCGCCGGTGTAAAAGATGCCGGTATGCACTCTTGATGAGCGCTAATCACTCGTGAAAAGGTCGCTTGATGTCTCTCGGCTGGTAGGGAGGCCAAATGATGGTCGGGGATCCTTGTCAGATGGCGAATGTGCGCTCTGAGAGAGTCGACAGCTACATGTGTCTGGATTATATGGTCTCCCGCGATGGCGATTGTTGCTGCTGTTGAGGTCCACCGAGGCAGCCCTAAAGACGTGCGTAGGGCTTCACCTTGTATGTTCTCCAAGGCGCGAAAGTTCGTCTTCCATGCATTTGACAACACTGGTAGGCTGTAACGTAGGAGTCCGAGAAACAAAACCCTGCACAGCTCCAACATAGAATGGACTGGTGCACCCCAGTTTTCCCGCAGAGAAATTTGAAGACCTGAGCAATGGCGACTAACTTCTTCTTCAGATAGACGCAGTGAAGGCTCCACGAGAGGTTGCGGTCAATAATGACGCCCAGAAAGCGATGCTTCTTAACATAGGATACAGCTTGACCATTGATGGAAACAGGATACGATGACATTTGTTTGCGCGTAAAGCCAAGTAATGCGCACTTTTCAGTAGACACACTGAGGCCTTGTTCTCGGAGATAAGACGCCGTCATGGTTGCCGCCCGCTGAAGCCTGGCTCTTAGCTGAGGGCGAGTGACCGCAGAGGCCCAGATGCAAATGTCGTCGCCATATGTTGAGACATGAACTGTCTGCGCTAGGTAATCTGCTAGTCCTACCAGGACGAGGTTGAACACAATAGGGCTCAACACTCCATCCTGCGGCACACCACGGCAGATGTAATGGTCTGAAGTTGGGCCTTCTTCGGCCTGTAAGAAAAAACACCTCTCAGTCAAGTAGTCCCGAATCCATTTATATATCCGACCACCAGCTCCAACAGCCTCAAGTGAGTTCACTACGGCATCATGGGCGACGTTGTCGTGTGCTCCTTTTATACCTAGAAAAAGTGCCGCAGATAGGCGCTTGAGGCTTTTCTGATTTTGGACCCATGTTACGATGTCAATGACGTTATCGATGGACGTGCGACCTCGACGAAAGCCTGTCATGGTGTCCGGATAGATGTTGAATCGTTCTAGGTACCATTGCAAGCGAGCAAGAATCATTCTTTCCATCACTTTGCCGACGCACCTCGAAAGCGCAATCGGACGATATGAAGAGATCTCAAGCGGGGACTTTCCAGGTTTCAGAATGGCGATCAAGCGGCTCGATTTCCATTGTCTGGGAACGGCGCTGTTCTGCCGAGACTCACTGTAGTAGTTGAGTAGCTCATTACGTGCGTCATGTACAAGGTGGCATAGGGCAGCACACGTGATGCCATCAGGTCCTGGTGACGAAGAGCGCCTGCAGGTTGCCAACGCGGCATCGAGCTCTTCGAGTGAGAATAGCACGTTCATTTCTGGTACACGTGCCTCAGGGATGTCATTCAATGCTGCGTCAGTAATGATGGCCACGGACCCAGCAGCCCGTGCACAGAACTCTTCAGCCACTTGAAGTTCCGAGCGGAGTTGGTAGAGGGCCAGAGCAGCGAAGGGCTTCCTTTGATGCGGAGGTGAGCGAAGACCCTAACCGTTCTCCATATGTGCGAGAGCGATTTTCGGGGATCAAGCGACTGACAGAAAGTTTTCCATCGCTTATCTTCCAATTTATCCATGCGACGCTGGACTTTCTTTTGTATGCGTCGTGAAGCCCTCAGATCCAAGACGGACTTCGTGCGCCGATACCTCCTCTCCGCCTGTCGGCGTGCCGTACGCAGCCCCTCCAGTTCCATGTCCAAGTCTGTTCGCCTTGCTGACCTTGTAAGCGAGCAGATGGATGTTTTCAATGCCTCTGCGATTGCTTCTTCGATAGTGTGTGAAAGGCCTTCCCGACATGTCTCATCCATATCCTTCTTAAACTTTGACCAATCAACTGTACGTAAAACAGTTGCTCAACTCCTCTAATCTTTATGTATGTTGGAATATGGTCGCTTCCGTGTGTTTCGATGTCTATGGATGTCGCTGAAGTATTTGATACTCCTTTTGCGAGATGCGCCCATTTGCAAAATTGCGAAATTGCGAAAGATCACGTATGTCGCTTTGGTTTGTGTGAGGGCCAGTGCTATGGCCGCTTCCTCTGCCGCTTCGGCATGTGCCGTGTTCACAGTGACGCTCGTGAGGTGATAGCCTCGGTGGCTAGTAACTGCCGCCACGAATGTTTTTGCATTTCACCCTGCCAAAGTGCGGCCGCCGTGACCGGGAATGGAACTCACGATCTCGTACTCAGCAGCACAGCCACTGAGCTGCCGCGGATGATCAATGATGACTTCGACGTGGACGTAGCTGACTAGGAGTGGAGCAACGGCAACTTGAAACTAGCCAAGCGACGTCACTACTCCGTGTATGGCCCAATAAATGATACCCTGTGCGTACAAACGGGCAAAGTATCCAATCGCAGAAAGCAAAAAAGAACCTCACAGCCCTTCTCGCGATAATTGCCAGCGGTAATGCGATTAGCGCTCAAGCAATGTATTGCTTGACACACCGTATTGCTGAAATACAGGGGGAACAGGGGGAAGGCGGGAGATGGAAATTCAAGACGATGAGCAAAACGAGAACAAATGAGAACACTGCTGTCGTTTTGCTCGTCGTACTGCTGGAGTCACGTTCATCACGTACTGGTCATTCTGAGACTTGTGTTGCTTCGGCTAAATGTGACGCACATTGTCTTCGGTATCAGCCTACTTTGGCATAGCACTCGCTTGCCTTAGCATGATGGCATGAGGACGACTGTATGACAACGATGGAGTGACAACTATGGCATGACCAAGCTGGAATGGCGTCGATGGAACGACGAAGGCGGTATAACGACGACGTGATGACGTTGAGATGACGATGGTAAAACGATGACTTCACGACGACGACGGCATGATGACAATGGGATGGCGATGAGTGTATTATGAAAACTAGATGATGAAACTGGAATAACGTGAGGGCGTGGCCAGGATATCATGAAGGCGAAGACATGAAAACGGTAGCCTTACCTTGATTGAATGAAGAAAGCATGATTACATAATAAGGAAGAGTGAGTGACGTCAATGGAACAACAAAGGTAGGATGACCAAAACAGCATGACGACAACGGGATGAGCTTTTTGAAGTGATGATGATGATGATAAAACGACCGCGCAAGAACAACGACAATGACGACAACGGCATGACGACTGTGTGATGGCGACTGCATGACAACGAATGCATGACGACGACTGTGTGACGATGATGGCATGGCAATGGTATGAGGACATAGGATGACAAGAATGTATGACGACAACGATGCGACGACGACGGCATGATGAAAATCTGATGACGTAGCAGGAGTGACGGCGATACGATGACGACAATGAGAGCCGGAACGACCGCGACGGCATCTCTACCACGAGCACACACCAATAATGGCCCAAGCTGGTAGACAATTTAGCCCACTGGGTTGGTGTAAGATAGATAGATAGATAGATAGATAGATAGATAGATAGATAGATAGATAGATAGATAGATAGATAGATAGATAGATAGATAGATAGATAGATAGATAGATAGATAGATAGATAGATAGATAGATAGATAGATAGATAGATAGATAGATAGATAGATAGATAGATAGATAGATAGATATAGATATGCTCAAGATGCCTGAAGTAGGCAAATAATGCTAACCCCATCAAAAAAAGAAAGAAATATAGAAGGAGTGGGTGGAAAGGGGTGTTGGCGACGCTCGCAACCCAGTGCCTGACCGACGCCGTCGATCACCTTGGCTGGGAACGTATCGAGCACGCCCGGTCATTTTGCTGGTCCGCGGTGCGACCGACCGCGGCGACGCTGGGGCCACGACTACGCGAACGACCTTGGCGAGGCCGAACAGGATCACCTTGATAGCAGCGCCAATGCTAGAATCCGGAGCGCCGGCGGAGATGCGCTTGATGCATCTCCTCGGGGGGCTTCCCACGATCAGTGGCCCCGCGCAGCAAGCCGCTGACTATGGCCCCGCTGTGTGGAAAGGCTTCGCGCGCCCTCGCGGCAATTACGAAATGGACCCTGGCAAGAAAGAGAAAAGAAAGAAAGAAAGAAAGAAAGAAAGGAAGAAAGAAAGAAAGAAAGAAAGAAAGAAAGAAAGAAAGAAAGAAAGAAAGAAAGAAAGAAAGAAAGAAAGAAAGAAAGAAAGAAAGGGGTGCAACATACACCGGCGACCACGCCGCCAAGCAGAGGACGGTGGGGCCGAGGTGATGATGCAAGGGCTCACGACCCGGCCGGAACGGGTCCGCGGCGTGCCCGACGGACGACGACGGTCCCGTAGATGTCTGGGAAGAAGAGTCACGAGGGGAATTGCCACGGCGTCGACGCTGGGAAGCGCAACCCAGCCGTGACGTCGAGCGACGTGCGGGGCGGAGACCACGCTCGCGAGAAGCGCCGAGCGCGGGCACACCGGTTCGCTCGAGTTTTACCGCTAGAGAAAGGGCGAGAAAGCCGAGCCGTTAGGGGCTGCTGGCGCGCCGCTTCTCGTTAATGACGGTTCGAGAAAGATTGATGGGGAATTCAGAATCTCGAAGCTCGTGTGAGCTAAGAGAGCACCAAGAATGATGTGGCTGTCAGCCAACGTTATGCGCGCGTGCTGTGGAAGGGCGCGTTAAGCACGCAGAGGGAGGTTTCGCAAGCTGGCAATTTGTTTACTCTGCTACAGTGAACGCTCTGCGGAGTGCAGCGCGACTTGCTGCCTGCGACGTCGCAGCATGCAACCTCGTTATTGATGCCCACCCTGCTGGTTAATGTCCGCTGTCCGTCGGCCTCGACTTAAACAGGGTTCGAAAACCACCACGTGGGGGCAAGGGGCACAGAATTGTGCATGCCCATCTAATAAGAGCGCGTAAAGTGATGGACAAACACAGAAGAGACATAAAGAGCGCAGACTTCGAAATGGCTTTTACAGCTAAACTACATAGCTCTACCTCCTAATGGGTCTGTCGTGTCCGTAGGCAATAACTCGGGAGGCGCGAGCCGCATGGTGCCGCTCTGGTTCCTTGCAGCACCAGTAGATGGCACTCGCCTCCGCGCGTCCGCGTGGAGGCGAGCGCCATTTAGGCTTCGCTGGCCTCCTTGAAGCCTTTGGATTCCGCGATAGCAAGGGGAAATGAAACATGGCCGCAGTAGGGATTAGTAAGAGACGATTGCAACTTTGGCGGCAGAAAAGTAGGGAAGACCAATAACAACGAAGGCGTACAAAACCAAAATTCGCAGTAATGGTTTAGAACATTTGATCCTGGGAATTGTTTTTTTTTCTTTTTTCTAAATATAGGTAGGACATTTGGCTAAACAATAAGAGCTTGGTGGCGCAACCAGCGACCCCGGTTGGATGCTCATAGCATCCAACTATCAGCGGCAGCGGCGGTGGCGACGACGGCCGTGCGGGGGAAAAAGGAGAACCAGAAAGCTCGCTTTCGCGCATAGCGTTCGCCGCAAGCATTTCCCGGTAAATACTGCGGTCGCACAAGCTGCAGTTGCCGGGAAGCGGCAACTGTAGCATACGAAGCACGACGAGACGTAACTACACTTTCGTACGTAAAAGAAGAAACCCCCTTCCCCCTCCTCCCCCCTAGCAAGTGATTGGTCTTGTGAAATTGCTATGGGAAGGCCACGTATAGTGAAGACTTCTGAAGCCTGCGTATGACATGCGATGAAAGTGCGGTTAAGTGTGTTTCTCATCCCCCGTCCACTCTTGGTAGTTGCACGAAGTAGCGGCGCAAGCCAAGCCGCAGGCTTTTGAAACGTCTTAGGCTAATAATTGGGTAAAGGGTATGTGAATGTGGCCCTGTGAATAATTATCATGCTGCGTCGCTATGGGTAATGATTCTAGTTGTCGTTTACGCTGTTCAACCACCTTCACAGCGTGGAATGGAGACAAACGTTTTATTTACCAGAAGTCACACGGCACATAAATCGTAGTTTACAGCATGCACCAAAACAACCTTTTCCATGCCAAGATGAAAGAAAGAAGAGGTACCCACGCATTCCTCTCTAAGTCTGTCAGTGAAATCTGCTTCAATAATTTCTATTGTCGTCCGTTCCATGGAGTTTTTAACAACACAGCCTTCTTTTTTTTTTTTAGAACACTGGAACGACACCGGCCCCATGCGTAGTGATGTGCCAAGTTACCTCGCTTGTATTTCTACATTTTACTTGTGCTCAGGTGATTGATAATACAGGCAGCTGCCAGTTTTACTAGCATGCACTTATCCAAGGAGACAACGACACGTGGTACACAACGTTCACGATAGGCCGGAGAAATCCGTTTTCGTTCTTAATTATAGTGCATGCTACTATTCTTTGCGTTCCAGATTAATTGATTTGCAGCGTTCAGACAACTGAACAGGTGCCGAAAATAAAACATGGACGCTAGCTTGCTGCGCAGTGTTCTTCAAATTATGCGAGAAGGTGAGTATGTAAAGGAAAAGAGCAGTTCTGGGCCTCTGTCTAACGCTCGACTACAAAGTCTGTGCTCACTCCAGAGTAAGCACTGAAGTACGGAAGTTAGAAAATGCTCCGAATTTCCGCCCTACTGTCCGTTTCCCTTGGGGCTGTAGAAGATTGTCAGAACATTTCAAAACATATTGATGATGTCTGCAGTTTTGAGATAGGCCATCAGAAAGCTGCAGAAAATCGACTCTACGAGAGGACTAATCGTATTTTGATCATGTTTTGAGGGCCGTCGGAATCACGGATGTATGTTGCATTGCCATTGTATGCGTCTCTCGTGGGCTTACTTCTAACTGCTAGATTTGACACTTCGGATAACTAGAAATTTCGTCGCTTCAGTGGTATGATCATGAGCGTGGATTAACTTGCCCGTTCGTGTAAGAACAAAGTGAAACAAGTACGTAGCACAACACTGTGCCTGCCATTCAACTGGAGAACAATCTCGAGCATTGCTTCTTTAAAAATCCATTCGGTTCGTAGAACTGGCGCTGCGCTTGAGCTCCTTAGCGCAGAGCTATATATATATATATATATATATATATATATATATATATATATATATATATATATATATATATATATATATATATATATATATATATATATATATATATATATGCATGGGAGTGTAACGTCGTCGAGCCTTTTCGGTAGGCATATGACATCGCCCTGGCAACCCTTCTTCACTGAATACCCATTTTAGTGGAATCTTTGACCTTCCCTTGCATGCTATTGCGAGTTTAGACCAGCCATCGCCAGCTAAACAAGGGGGAAGCGGACCAATCGCAGACACCGGCACCACTCTCCTTATATGATTATCCGCTTTCACTACTCTAGCGCGGACTCACCGAGACTCTAGCCACATCTGCACGCTCCTCGCCGATTCTCAGCCAATACAATAACAAAAGTCTGTCAAAGTAGGCCATATTATTTGATTTCAAATCAAACAAAAGTGACCTCTTATAAACAAGCAGCCCGTTTCATTGGACTGTTCAAGCAACGCCGTGGTACACCGCTCGATGCTTGCATCAGCGGCTGGGTAAATGTGACGTCCGGATACCTGAATAAACTCAGGACAGAATAGGTTTACGTTATACATGGCCCGAGGCCCAGTTTAGGGAAATGTATCTCAAGCACAAACAGATATGACGATGCTCTAGCTCCTATACCAGCATTTCTATATTACCTCAGTGATGACATACTTTAATAATGCTATCACAAGGCAGTGGCTGCGATGCCACTGAATGGAAAGTTGTTGCGAATTGCGAACTGTGCGCTGAATTACAACGGGCTAATTCGAAAAAAAAACTGTTATGCCATAATGAGTTATGAGCAACTGAAGTTAATAGTATTGACGCTAGCAATCATGGTTACTGATACAGTAGTTTGTAAGTCACTTTTTGTTGTTTTCCTGTTGCGTATACAGCGCATTCATTCAGAAAAGAAGATCATTTCTGCCCATTGAATATCTCCAGGATTCCTACTCAGAGCTCAAGCATCACTTGGCGCTCTGGCCTACACTTCATTTCATACATAGCAGACAACAGATAATTTAGAAGGATAAACTTATTGGAAGGAGAGACTTTACTTCCTACTCGCATTCGCGACAAAAAATAGTGCGGCACATGGGAAATATTGGACATGTATCCTGTAATTCAATGTAACATTAAGTGTCATGCCTTTATTTCGCAAGATATGTGACAACCATTACATGGAAGACGTCGCAGAACATAACCTATTTACTGCCTTCATAGGGAAAGGCGTTACACGTTTCTGCGACAATCGGTCACACCACAACGCTCGCGCTTTCAAGCAAAACATAGGACGCCGCACAGTGGTAGCGCGAAGGTGCACAAATAGTACATGTTTGGACGTAACTTTACGTCAACTAGATCTAGTTGTATTATGAAACGTAGTTGCTCCGCAGGAAGAGCCGATCATGAACGGCTGCCTTGCGAAGCGCGCGTACTGAGACTATGGCCACACTGGTTGAGCAGCCACGTAGCGTTGCCTGTTAAGTAAGAAATGCAGTTCAGTCGCTGACCACAGGTCATGTTTGCGATACCTCGCCGCTGTAGCAGCACTTCAATGTGAGCCTGTTGTAAAAACATGTCGCAGTTGTTTTCCTCGAGCGCGTTTGAGAACACAAACACGCACACAAGCACACGCACGCGCACGCAGACACAATCCCAAAATTCTGTCAAAACTGGTTCAGGGCTTGAAAGACCTTTGGCCGTGAAAAAGAAATACACCGTTGAATATTCATCCCGCTTCGAAAACACCAGTCCGCGGCTCCTACAGCTTTCGCCTACATTGGCTCTGCTTGTAAAACAATACAACTGAGATTCCAGCGATGGGATCCGCCAGCACCGCCACAGCGGCGAACAATAGGCGTCCACTCTCCTGTCACCTTTGCACTCAGGCGCTGCTCCTATATTTTGTTTCCCATCTCCCTCTCCGCATGCATGCAGAACCCGCCTCGGAAGGAGATAGGTAACAAGCCCCCTCCGGAATGCTAGGCAGCCTCGACGCATCGCCGAGACTGAGCCCAGCACCGGGTGTGCGATCGGCGAGGTATGCGCGTGCACGTTCAGTGCTGGTGAACGCTGCTCCGAGAGCCCCGTGCGCGCGCGCCGAGATGATAGTACTTGCTGCGCTGTGGCGTCCGCCGGAGCAGCCAGATGCTACGGCATCGTCATTAGTTTGGAGGGGGGGGGGGGGGAGAGCGACTCGTCGACCGCGTCTCACATTCCGACCGACGCCGCCGCCGCCGCTGCCGTTCTCCTCGAGAGCCCCAACCTTGACCCAGTATCTCCGCCGCCGTCCCTAACAGCGCGTCGGCGGCCGGCGAGTGCGTGCGTGCGCGCGCGCTCGCGTTTGTATCACCATCGCGGCGAGGACTGCCGCAGCTAACAATGAGAAGCGTGTGCCCCATCCTCTAACCTCCCACACAGTCCACCCCGCCATCGTCCTCTCGAGCGTGGCAGAATCAAGAGTGCTTTGTCTGCTTGTGATTACGGCGCGCGCGGGCTGGCCAACGTGCGGTCCCGCCGCTCACTCTAATTGCGACCGGCACTGCTCTTCGTCTGGACCACGACTTTCTCAGCGCGTCAAGCCGACACGCGATGTGAGCTCGCCAAGGCAGCAGCAGTGGAAGAAGAAGCGGCGAGCAGGTGTACGCGCCGCGTACTGGACGCCCCACTCACGGACGTGCTCAGCCGGTGTCGGCAGCCAGTCAGTCGTCATAGCACATGCAGTGCGCGCACGTATGCGCGACAGGAAGGGTGGAATCCTTTCGAGCCCTCAAGGTGACGCCGACACCTACAGCTCGAGGTTGTTTGTCGGAGGCAGTGACTAGACCGAGATCCCCTACAGCGCATTCTGGACGTCGCCCTAGACCATGAGCGGACCGACGGGGTGGGTGCGGCGGGGGAACATTCCTGGCGCTAACAGGAACGTCCGACGAACGTCGCGCGTCTTGTAACCTCGGCCGCACTGGCAGTTTCTATAGTGTTCGCTCTCGGGCAAAGATGAAACGCGGCGTAGGAAGTCGCAAAAGGCGCGGGTCGGAATACATCCAGAGTGAGGTCGCGATTCTGTTGCTGCCGTCGCTGTAAGCGAATGCGGAAGGCCCCGCAAAGCAGTGAAGCGAAAGAACAGCGAAAACAGATGCATGGGGAATACGCTCAGCCAAAATCTGTCTCGTATAATCTCGCGAGCGCTCAAGGCCGTCTCACGCGACAAGGCGCGATGTTACTGGCCGCTCATTACGGCGGAGAAGGTGCAAAGTAAAAATGAACAAGGGCGCACCACTCTGAGGACGACGGGCCGAACTGGCACTCTTTCTCATCTGTGTGTACAGTCATCAGAAAGAGAGAAGAACGACAGGAGAGAGTTGAGCCGCGACAGCACTCTTAGTTTCTTGCGTGGTCAAGCCCTGGTAGGGCGAATGTTGCTTACCTAACCTTGACACCAGTCATCATTTCAAAGGTCTCAGAAGCGGAACGTCTTCGCAAAGACAAACGCCTTGTGTTTCCTGATAGATGGGGGTCAAAACAGAATTCGCGCTGGTCTCACTTGCACTCGTCAAACAGCGCAGCCCCCGTGGCACTCGTCTTGCGCTATATGAAATTCGCTTGTGAAAGAAGGCAGTTGCTCGAGCACTTGAGAGAAACCGTGCGCTTTCGAGAAAATGGCTCACGTCTCAGTCGTAAAGTAGAATGGCTACACCACGCGTGAGATCAATCGTTTCAGTCATAGACGTGGTGTCCCTATAGACAGTAATTGGTATTTCGAAACTAGGGCGCCTTGATCCAATAAGCCAGGGGCTCATGCTCGTGATTTGCGGCACATAATATGGTGGGTGAGCAGGAAGGTCAAATCACCTAATGACAACTGCGCTTTTCTTTTTTCTCATTTGTTCAAAGGTACAATGAGGCAGCTGTTCCAAAGAAGTGACGCTGACATTGGGAAACAAACAAAACATGGCAAATACTCAACAATAGATCGACAATAGATGACAATAGATTGCAAAATTAGGAAATACCTTTAAAGACGCAAATAGAAACTGCGCGTTAGAGGAATTCCTTAGCATGGATAATTCACAGCTGTGCCGAACTCAAACTCATGAATGCGCGAAGGAAACGAGTAACAGCGCTGAAAACGGCACGTGACTCAGGCAGACGACAACGCTTCGTCTCTCTCAGTCACGTCTTGTTTAGCGCTGTTACTCGAGTGTTTTCTTCAGACATGTACCAACGAGCCCAAGTGAACACGCTATTGCAGTTCGTGAATGCGCTCTATGATTATGTATGCTGCTTCAATTGATTTATCGAATGCAATAATCATATTGATGCCTGCTGTCACTCGCAGGAAGATCGTCTCTTCCCTAAAATGTGCAGTCGTAAGCAAGGCGAGACAGACCACTGAATTTGTTCTTGACCAAGTACTCCAATTTGATGTTTACCAGGTACTCGTGACATACGGATACCAATCTTTCATATTCCGAGATGAACATCACATCTGACCTATTTTAGGTTCAGCCTTATGGAATTGTTTTACGCACAGCATGTGTGTAAGTTACTTCCAGGCCTCTTGAAAGTATGAATGTTTGGTGTTTAATGGCGCAAGGGTCATGTATGGCCAAAGAGCGCCATGCCGTTAGTAATGAGTTCGCAGTGTAGTTATGAGTTCTATGAAGTTGGTGTGACGTGGCTGTAAAGGGGCCTTGGAAATGGTCGCTATAAATTGCGCAAAATCTGTATAATAAGATTATGGCCGTGACATGTGACGTGTGCTATGAACATTAGGATGCACTTGAAAAAATGATACGACGTATAAAATATATGATTCTAAAATTTACTAGAGCCCTACTGCCTCCTTAGAGCCTTGAAACAAAAGGGCCTGGACGCATGTGCTATGCAAAACAGTTATCGCAGCGGCATCCTCTGGAACCAGAATGCTCTACGAATTTAATGGACTTGTAGCACCTAAGATAACATCATTTAAGAAACCGATGACTGCTTTGGTGGTAAATAGCGGTTCTTGGCAAAGAAACATTGCCAGGTGAAGAGGGATGTAATAACAGTATGCCAGCGGAAAGTATTTCTTTCTCTCAGCTTCGGCCTCCCGACACTCCACGAGGACATGAAGCATGGTCAGCCTCTCACCACATCTACCACAGGTTGGAGGTTCATTTCCAGTAAGTAGAAAATTATGGGCGCCAAATGTGTGTCCTATTCTGAGACGACAGAATAGGACATCTGTTCGCCGTGATTTTGTTGCGGAGGGCCAAAAACCTAGCTGTGGCTTTATACAGCGCAGTTTATTATTATTTTCTGCGTCCCACATGCGTTGCCAGTAGTTTCGCAGTTTCTTACGCAAGAAAGCCTTCAGATCTATGGCAGGGACAGTAGCCGTAGGAGTAATAGCTAGTGATGTGAGTGATGTGGCCATTTTGCCAGCTAGCACATTACCATCGATGCCTCTATGGCCCGGCACCCAGCATATTACATGTCTATATGATAAATAGATGCCGCATAAGAGTGAGTAAAGTTAAATTAAAACAAGATTTGTAAACTTTTGTATAGAAATGAGCGCTTTTACAAGACTTAACGAGTCTGTTAATATTATTGCTTTGTCAAGTTTTAATTTCTTTATGTTTTACTTCTTTATATGTTATATAGTTTAATTTTTATAGTTTAACATTATAGTTTTAATTTCTTTATATGTTTTACTGCAGACAATACAACATAGGCTTCTGCAGTGAAGATACTTGTTAAAGGGTTCAATGCGTCAGATTTAGAAAGAGAGGGACCAACAGCAGCATAAGATATGCCAGCATGTGAATTTGACGCGTCTGTGTAGAATTCGGAGCAGCTGTACTTCGATTGCAGTTCACGGAAATGCATAGCGATTTCGAGGTCATGAGCGTGCTTTGTGACCTCTACAAAGGATACATCACAGTCTATCACCTGGCACTCCCAGGGCGGTAGTAGCTTAGCTGGAGGCATTAAGCGATGTTCGAGAATTAGGACATCCATTTCTTCGCTTAGCTCTCTTACACGCAGTGACAAAGGCACTCTCATAGAGGGACTATTACGAAAAATTGTTTCACACATCAAGTCATTAGCGGTTGTGAAACATGGATATTCCTCATTTGAGCGAGGAGGAGGAGGAATAAACTTTATTAGTGGAAATGAGCCGACGGTAAAATCGTCCGAGGTGGGCGGCGTTCCTAGTCCAGGATGCCGTGGGCCTGAGCCGACAGCTTGGCCCTGCTCACCAGGCGAAGCTGGTCTTGAGGGCTCGAGCTTGTTAGCTGGGCGTCTGCTCGATGGTTGGTCCGGTGATGGGCGGTATTGATTGGTTTTGTTAACATTCCCATACCATGTGGTAGAGGGTATTGGGCGTATAGCGGAAGGCACATCTGTGAGTATAGCTCGTAGGATACATGGCGTGTAGCAAGGTGCGGTGAAGGAATGTGCCGGTCTGTACTTTTCAGAAGATCACCGCCTCTTCTCTTGTCAGCTTGGGATGCGGGGGTGGATAGATCCTCCTACACAGTCTGTAGTGGCTCAGGATATCGGCGTATCTTTTCGGGACGCTGTCTTGTTGGTCTACCGGTGCTCGTGAACCTGGTGGGATAACCCGGAGAATGTGATCTCGGGCAGCGGCATTAGCCGCTACATTACCCGCCAGGGACTCGTGTCCCGCGGCCCAGACAATGTACAGTTCTGAAAGATTGCCTCGTTTCTCGAGGATGCTCAGGGCTTGTTTGAAAATGCGACCCTTTTGGTAATTTATACATGCTGTTTGTGAGTCGGTGATGATTGTGATATGATCTTCCTCTCGCTGGCCCGTAGTGGCCGCCAGGGCTATCGCCGTTTATTCCGCGCAGTCGATGTCTCGAGAGCTTACCGAGGCCGCTGCTACCCCTTGTCCTTGGCCGTTGTCACGCTGATAGCGTGGTCCGCTCTGTTCTTGTGCTTTGCTGCGTCTGTGTATCGGACTTCTCCTTGTTTTCGTCCTTCGTAGGCCTTACGTAGAGCTTTCACTCTCGCTCGCCCCCTTTCTCTGTGGTATTCAGGGTGCATGTTTCTCGGGATGCTGGCCACCGTGATCTTCTCCCTCAGGGGTAGAGGAACCCGCTGTTTTGTGGACTCATATTCGACTGGGTAGCCCAGTCTTATTAGCGTGTCCCTACCCGTGCTGGTGAGCTTGAGTCGCTCTATCTGGCTCGTCTTGCGGGCCTCTACTAGTTCCTCCCAAGTGTTGTGGATGCCCAGGCTGAGTAGCTTCTCCATCGACGTCGTCGGTGGAAGCCCCAGTGCCAGCTTGTAGGTCTTTGGTATTAGGGTGTTCAATTTGTCTCTCTCGCTGTTCTTGAGACCCAGGTACGGGGTGCCATAAGTGACTCTGCTGATTATCAGGGCTTGTGTTACTTTAAGAAAATAGGTGAAGCTGATGTACGTTCTCTGAAAATGGAGTGACCACTCATCTGACTCGACGTATAGACTCTCAACAGGGCTTGTTCTAAATGCTCCAGTGGACAGGCGGATACCGAGATGGTGAACGGGGTCGAACATCTTTAGCGCACTCGGGGCGGCAGAGTGATAAACCACTGCACCATAGTCAAGTCGTGATCGAACTAGGCTCCTGTAAAGATTCAACAGGCACCTCCTGTCGCTACCCCATGTAGTGTGGGATAGGACTTTAAGTAAGTTGATGGTTTTTAGACATTTTTCTTTAACATATTTAATGTGTGGAATGAAAGTGAGCCTATAGTCAAGTACAACACCTAGAAATTTGTGCTCTTTGTTGACAGGAATTTGTTGTCCACCCAGTTCTACACAAGAATCTGGGACCAGGCCTCTCTTTCTTGTGAACAGAACGCAAGTACTTTTGTGGGGGTTGATCTTAAATCCATTTTGGTCTGCCCACATGGACACCTTGTTTAAGCCCTGCTGTACCTGTCTTTCGCACAATTTGAGGTTACAGGATTTGAAACCTATTTCTATATCGTCTACGTAGACAGAATAAAAAGATGGCTGGTGGCAGTGAAGCACGAAGTGTCGTCATCTTAACAATAAAGAGTGTGCAGCTGAGCACGCCTCCCTGGGGTACACCAGTTTCCTGTATAAAAGGACGTGACATTGCATTACCGACTTTTACCCGGAAGGTACGATTCGACAAACAGCTTTCTATTAGGTTTATCATATTGCCATGAATGCCCATTTCTGATATGTCTCTCAAGATGCCGTAGCACCACGTTGTGTAATTGTGTGCCGTAGCGCCACGTTGTGTGTTGAAGGTAATTAGGCCGTTCCTTTACATGTTTCTGGAGTGGGTACAAATGGCGCGTTCACTTGCTTTCTCTTATTCCAGCTGTACAGAAAAAAAGCTATGCGTGGTGGTATAAAAGTGGCCCGCTTGTGCTTGTCGACAGTCCTTGATTCAACGCGTTCCCTACAGGCTTCATTACCTACGCCCGGTCGTTGCCTCCGCACCACGGTTCCTGTGATTCCTATCTAGCATTGGGAAAAGGGAAACTTCGGCGTGTGGTTCTTATAGCAGACAGGGTGCTTCCGTAGAACACGTGCTGACCGGTGCCCGCAGAATGGCAGTGAAGAAAAGACAGCAGATTTCAGCGATTCCACCAGCTCTCAACTCAATTACTGGGACAGCAGCATTCTGCCACATCGAAAAACACAACCTCGTTTATGTTTGCCTGACTTTTATTCAAGTAATTCGACTCACCCGTTGACGGAGGAGTATATTGTACAAGCAAGCAAGGCAAAGCAAAGTAGAGCAGAGTGGAGCAGAGCACGGCAGCGCAGGGCAGGGCAGGGCAGGGCAGGGCAGGGCAGGGCAGGGCAGGCAAGCAAGTAAGGAGGCAGGCAGTTGGTGCAGTAGGCGCAGTTACCCTGACGTGCTTAATTGGCCACCAATTGTTCCGCCTAAGCATCGCATCAGTTTTTGGGAAGGGAATTTCAATAAACGCTGATTAACTCCCTGTCTCAAAGAAAGGCAATAAGCAGTCGTAGCTCGCAGCCCTGATTACTGCGGGCTCTTCAGCAAATGCGTGTTCAAGCTTACGTGTGGAATACCTTTTTGCTGTAGGTTGGAAAGCAACGTCGTTTTTTCCGTGTCAAACTGCGGATATAACCACATGAAGCGTTTCACATCACCGATCTTGCCACCTAAGCCACAAAACGGAGAAGGGGACCGTGCAATCTTAAATAACCAACATTGGGTCAAAGAGCCAGTTCTAACGCGGTACAAGAGGGCAGCTTCTTCGCGAGTGAGTTGTTTGAGCACACAGGGTGGATTGGAAGTTTTGTGGAGCGAGCGCCCGACAATGGTAGAGGATTGCGTCCTTAGTTTACTGCAGGTGCTTAGCGACTCTCAATATTAGGGCACATAATAAAAACTTTTTTTAATAGGAAAGTCAGCCGCCACTGGAAATTAGCGTTTTAATTTTTTTCGGTGGAGTGTGATGGCCACCTAATGCACATGTCACTCAGTACCCACCTGCCCGAGCTAAGTGTCAGTCATGCGGCTCGTCGGAGCGAGTATTGGTAGGGTTGAAACCTCATTATGGCCATTAGCATAATTTAATAATTCATTGAAAGTGTTGCATCTGTAGCTATGTGATCGAGGCGGTGGCGTGGAGCAGAGGGAGAGCACCTGGCCTCCAATCTGAAAGTCGTAAGCTCGAATCTAGTACACTACACTTTCAGGCTTAGAGTGCCGCCTGGCACCGGCAAAAGAATGACTAAAGCCAGTCGGTCTATATTAGTCCAAGTTCAGCCAAACCTAAGCTTCAACAAAGACACCTCTTAACCAGAACAGGAATTGACCTCCCTGCTGCAGTATTCGGACACTACTTCCCTCATGACCCCTGCAATTAACCCGTGGCCCTGAGTCCCCAGCGGCAACCGAGCACCGATCAAAGCGGTGGTCAGACCTGCGAAGCTGCAGAGGGCGCTAAGAATCTCTGCATCCGGAGAAGCCGCCACTAGAAACTGAACCCGGCAATGTTTAACACACGAACGCTCTCGAGTGAAGCTAGCTTAGCAATACCTCTTCAGGAATTAGCGGGCATTATGTGGGATATCATTGGCCTTAGTGAGGTTAGAAGAACTGGCAAGGCTTGCACAGTGCTGACTAACGGGCACGTCCTCTGCTACAGAGGACATCCAGATAATAGACAATAAGGGGTAGGACCCCTAATCCATAAGGATATTGCGGGCAACATCGACGAATTCAACAGCGTTAATGAAAGGGTAGCAGTAGGCGTAATAAATCTGAATATGAGGTATAAAATAAAGGTATCACAAGCCTATGCTCCAGTCTCCAGTCACGATGAAGAAGAACGAGAGCAGCTTTAGGAAGATGTTGAATTAGCGATGAGAAAAGTGCAAACTCAGTATACTGTAGTCATAGGCGATTTCAAATTCAAAAGTGGGGAAAAGGCAGTCTAGTGAACAAGCACATTACAATTACGGCATCGATTCTACGAACGCTAGAGGAGAGACGTTGGTAGAATTCGCGGAAAGGAATGAGCTACGAATAAGGAATACCTTATTCTTATTCCTTATATTCCTTCTACCTTATTCCTTACCAACAGGAAGTGGACTTGCAAAAGTCCTAATGTAGAAACAAGAAATGAAATAGATTTCATACTCTCTGCCAATCCCAGCATAGTGCAGGATGTAGAAGTGTTAGGCAGGGTGAAGTGCAGTGATCATAGGTTAATGAAGTCAACGATTACCCTCAATATGAAGGCAGAAAGAGTAAAGTTACTCAAGAAGAAACAGGCCAACCTAGACGTGGTAAGTGCAAAAGCAGACCAAGTTAGGCTGGTACCTGCAGACAAATATGCAGCTTTAGAGCAGAGATGAAGATGATATAGAGATAATGAATGAAAACGCAGCTAGGGTGGTTTCTGCAGCAGCAATTGAAGTGGGAGATAAGACACCAAGGCAAGCAGTAGGCAAGTTCTCCCAAGCAACAAAGGACCTAATAAAGAAATGACAAAGCTTGAAAGTGTCCAAGTCAAGAGATGAGATAGAATTCGCAGAACTGTCAAAACTAATCTACAAGAGGAAAGTAAGGATTATTCGAAATTATAACGTGAGAAAGAGTGAAGAAGCGGTAAAAAATGGACGCAGCTTGAAATCAGTAAGAAAACTTGGTCCAGGACAAGCCAAAATGATGCACTACAAGATAAGCAGTCGTAGAATCTCCTGATTACTGCGGGCTCTTCAGCAAACACGTGTTCAAGCTCAAGTGTGGAATACATTTTTGCTGTAGGTTGGAAAGCAACCTACTAGCAATTTAGAATTGCTAGCATCACTACCAATTTAGAATAGATAGTAAAAGCAGCAAAATAATTCTATACTGACCTGTACAGTACCCATAGCAGCCACGATACCTACATTCGAACTAGAATGAACAGGATACAGAGGCTCCTTCTATACTTAACGATAATGTTAGAAGGCCCTTGCAAGACATGACCAGGGGAAAAGCGGCCTGTGAAGATGGAATAACAGTCGATTTAATCATAGATGGAAGAGATATCACGTTTAGAAATCTTGCGGCCATTTCTACGCAATGCCTCACGCACGACTTCAGGTGTACCCTGAAACTAGAATAATGCCAAAATTATACTAATCCACAAGAAGAGATACGTACAAGAATTGAGAAACTATAGGCGCATTAGCTTGCTTTCAGTATTGCATAAAATATTCAACAAGATAATTTCAATTGGAATAAGTGCAACACATGACTTCAGTCAACCAACAGGACAGGCTGGCTTCAGGAAGGGATATTCTACAATGAATCACATCCGTGTCAACAATCAGGTAACTGAGAAATCTGCAGCGTACAATCAGCCCGTCTATATGGCTGCCAGATTATGAAGACATTTGATTAAGTCAAGATAAAATCAGTCATAGAGGAATTATGTAATCAAGGAGTACAGGAGGCATACGTGAATATCTTGGGAAATATCTACAAACATTCCACAGCTACCTTGGTTCTCCACAAGAAAAACAGAAAGTTACGTATCAAGAAAGGGGTTAGCCAAAAATACAGTCTATCTCACGCTATTGGCTGCATGTTTGGAAGACGTATTCAAGCTATTAAACTGTGAAGGCTTAGGAGTAAGAATCAACGGCGAATATCTCAGCAACCTTTGGTTTGCAGATGGTATTGTCCTGTTCAGCAACACTGGGGACGAATTACACCAAATGATACAGGATCTCAACAAAGAAAGTGTAAGAGTGTGCTTATAGATTAATATGCAGACGGGAAATATAATGTTGAACAGCCTGGCACGGGTACAAGAGTTCAGGAACAGCAATTAGCCTCTAGAGCGTGTGAAGGAGTACGCTTATCTAAGTCAATTATGCACAGTGGACCCTGGCCATGAGAAGGAAATTTACAGAAGAATAAAAATGGGTTGGAGTGCATACGGCAGGCATTACCAGGTCCTGAGTGGGAGCTTACTACTATCATTGAAAAGGAAAGTGCACAATCACTGCATCTTACCGGTGCTAACATATGGGGCAAGAACTTGGAGGATGACAAAGAAGTTTGAGAAGTGAAGGACCACGCAAAGAACGATGGAACGAAAAATATTAGGCGTAACATTAAGAGATAGGAAAAGAGCGGTGTGGATTACAGAGAAAACAGCGATAGCCGCTATTATAATTGATATAACATTGACATTGACAGACCACGTAATGCGTAGGATGGATAACCGTTGGATCATTAGAATTAGAGAATGGGTGCCAAGAGAAGGGAAGCGCAGTCGAGGATGGCAGAAAACTAGGTGGGGTGATGAAATTAGGAAATTTGGAGGCCCAAGTTTCACTCGGTTGGCGCAGGACAGGGGTAATTGGAGATCGCAGGGAGATGCCTTCATCCTGCAGTAGACATAAAGTAGAATGATGATGACGACGATGATGATGATGATGATGATATCCCTTTGTGTGCAACAGTCAGCTTTATCCATGCTTTCAATTCAGTCGTATGGCGAGATCCATTGCAATTTCACCTGAATCCCTTGCTCCTAAGGTCCTTAAGCAGTGCCAAAGATTATATTGTAAACTGCTTGCCGGTCAACTGACGATAAAATTGTTGTAGCATTGACTTTAAGCCCGTGAGTATTACAACGTCGTGTGCAGAATAGACCCTTTGTTTTCACAAAGGGGAGGTGATTACAGCAATTTGAACTGTTGCAGACAAGACTAAAAGCTCGAACTGACCAGACCATTACACATCAAGAAAAGTATGCCGAATCCTGCGCCGCAGCTATATTGTCCACCGAGGCCGACACCTCTGTGAATACTTGCATGTGGCTTTGAAACGCTGTGCTCAACAATCTTTACTTCGGCAGTTGGAATGGCACGTTTCACCGGTAGCTGTGGTATACTGGCTTGCAGCTAACATTTTCAAAAGACCATATATGTCCAGACTACTCCGCTTAGGCCACTCAAAGTCTAACAATGGGAAGGTGTTGGGTGCCACGTGAAAAAAGAAACAAGTTCATGCGCGCGAATGGCAGAATTGAATCGAATTGAATTCGCGGGTTTTACGTGCCAAAACCACAATTTCATTATCAGGCACGCACCGTAGTAGGGGGAGTCTGAATTGATTTTTACCACCAGGGATCTTTGACGTGCCTTAAATGCACGAGACACGTGCGTTCTTTTCCTTTCGCCCCCATCGAAATGCGGTCGCCACGGCCGGAATTTGATCGTGCGACCACATGCTTAGCAGCGCACTACCCTAGCCGCCAAACCACCGCAGCCGTCTCGAATGGCACAAAAAGGCCTTGCCAGTAGAGGGACCAAGCCGTAACTGTTGAGTAACAAGGCCTGTGAGAGAGAGAGCAATATAGGAAGGCAGGGATATCAACCAGTCAAGGGTCTGGTTGGCTACCCTACGCTGAGGGAAGGGAGAAGGCGAAGAGAGAGAAGGGAGAGAGAAGGTATAGATACGTGTACGGACAGTACTTGAGTTAAAGCCGCTCTCGTAAACCAGACGTTCTGAGAAAGCACAAAAGTGCCTTCACTGCCTTCTGAGCCGATGATGGGTGGGGACGGTGCTCTAGTACTGTCTGTTCACTCAGAGGACGATTATCGAATTTCCTCAATGCGTTGGACAAAGATTGTCTTTGTGCTTGCAATTTAGGAGAATAGTACAATAAGTGGTCAATGTCCTCCTCGCATCCGCAAACATCACATGTAGGACTATCAGCCATTCCAATTAGTGCTGAGTAGGCATTCGTGAAGGCAACTCCAAGCCACAACCGACACAGAAGAGACGCTTCGTGTCGGTGCAGACCGGCCGGAGGTCTGAGTTAAAGTGACGGGTTTAGGCTTGGAATGCCAATAGATGAAGAGTAAAAAACTAAGCTTTGTTTGTAAGCATCTTGTTTGAAGCCGTTTGAAGAACACTCATTGCCAAGCGATGTGCCCTTCTGTGTATACTGCCTCCAAAGGCTCGAATTGACGTTGGGATGGTGATATCAGCGGCAGCTAATATTTAGATTCATCATGAACATGGGCTGGTTGTCCCAGTCTATACATACCATGCAACGAAGTGCGTTGAACCTTTGCACAGATGAAGCCATGACACCTTAAGCCACACCCATCGCAAAGTAGCTTTTCTCAATGACAACACCTAGGAACCTAACACCAGTTGCTTGCTGAATCTGACGACCTCGTCTACTCCACTTGCGTTTACTCTACAGGAAAAAACATGAGAGCTGATAACAAAGGTAAGGGCTACCACGACGGAGCGCTCAATCAATATCTTCCTAATGGCGACGCCGATACACAAATGCGGGATGCATGTCGATGTGCTTAACACACCTTCACCTATGGTGACCAATGGTGGTGGCTCCATCGTGGTTACAGGCAGTGTTTGCCCGGAAGTGAATGCTTCAGCTTCAGCTTTGATGCCTAGAACGTAAAGCGCGTTGCCATTCACCGTCACGTAAAAAAGCCGAGAAGGCGCGATACCTGTTTCCGCATTACGGCCGCACCTCCGGGAACACAAGATCTAGCGAATACGCAAGATTTTTTTCTTTTCTGCAACTGCTCGTACAGCCTCTTCCTTTCTGCATTGAACGATCGCCAGTACCAGCTGCAATGCTCTACGTCGCCGACCTCATTTTGGAGAGCGAGTATTAGCGCACTTAGTGCTGAACGCCCACGCTGGAGTAAAACGTGACTCTTCCTGGACTCTCTATACAGTATCGTGGCTTCATCGCAGCTGCCTTTACATGTCATACGGTTCTTAAAAACGAATCAAGAGAAAGTGAGAATAGCCGCGAATTGTCTCCTTAGAGAGCCGGTCAATATTTTCCACCTTGCTTGTGGAGCCTTTGACAGCACATCGCTCTTCAGTTCACCTGCGCTTTCGTTGCCGAATATGCCTAAGTGGCAAAATACACAATAAAATTTGTTGATAAAACACTTTCCTCTAAGCAAATAGCTCCTTAAAAACCACCAGCGACTGCCAACAAAACTTGTTGGTTGGAAGAGATAGTTGCTTCAGGCCGACTTTTTAATCCGTAAGGATAACTTTCCGAGGCCAAACTCTTAGCAGATAGCTGCAGCCATGACGGCATGCGCTGGATAGTTGCTCCAGCGAACGTCTGGCACGCGTTTGAATACACAAACCATTTGTGATATCGAAAGTGCAGTGTTGCCCAAAATCGACGCCGTAATATATCTTCAGTTCATTGTGAGACCAGTTAGCGTATAAATGACGGGACTGTGTAGCACTAAGTGATATAACACAATAAGCAGCGATGCTTGCTCCGGCGTCTGGAATGACTGGTCCATAGGTGTAGACTTGCAGGTGGCTTTTTGAAGCGCTTCACAGAGTTGAGACGCCAAAAAATTGGGCTCCTCAAAGGGAACAGAGCACTTCAGATGGATCGAAGGGATGCCGCGATCACAAATGGCATCATGACATCTGCGAAGAACCTCGGTATTATTGTAAATAACATGCAATAGCAGCATGGGAATTAGATCTATGATTGTTGTACAGTGTTAGGAGAAACACGTTCCCGGAGACGAAGGACCTAAGTCAAAAATGATTTAGAAGCCACAAGGCTTAGTAACAAAGAATTAATTTCATGAACGCTTTTTGAAGCTAGTTAGGGTATGCCCAGAGAAAACATGAAGCCCTTTCTGTGTACAAATTGCCAGCTTTAATACTGCTCTTCAATAGACGTATCAACGACAGTACGTGGGCAAAGGATCCGGCTATCCGATGGTCATGAGCATAGTGTAAACTTCAAGCATTAACTTTGCATGGTTCCCCCAGCTCACACTTGCCACGCGTTTGAGGGCGTGAAAGAGTTACGAGGATACTGCTGTAGCGTTGTCCACAAATCTACGCCAAAAATGTCGACTTTCAAGGATGACGACCGCAATATGAACACGGTTGGCACGTCAAGGCGGTTGGCCTTTTGCGTTCAGCTGCAATCTCGTTGCCTTTTGTTGCACTTTAGAAAATAGTACAAAACTTGATTTTACTACCGAAATTGTACATGCGAGAACTGACAACTTGGCCTGAATCACAGAAACTGCTGCTTCAGCTATGGGTGCCAACCGTTTGTGTAGATAGAATGATATCCAAATACAAATTTAATCAGCATGAATCGACAATTTGAATGATATATGGCCAAAGTCGATTGATTTCAGTGAACCAGCCCAGCCGATATTAAACAAGGGAGATAATACATACACACTCCGGTATCACAAGGCGCCCTGAGGTGTGGACAAACTGCAAAGCATGGCCAGTAACTCCCGTACGTTACTGAGCTCACTGATCGTACTGCACTGCTGCAGGCAGTCACACGATTTAGAAATGCCTGCGAAAATGGCAACGTTAGAAAAACCATGTTAGTTATTGCCCATGAAGATGGATGCATGGATGGATGGATGGATGGATGGATGGATGGATGGATGGATGGATGGATGGATGGGTGGATGGAGGGACCAACGGACGGACGGACGGACGGATGGACGGACGGACGGATGGATGGATGGATGGATGGATGGATGGATGGACGGACGGACGGATGGATGGATGGATGGATGGATGGATGGATGGATGGATGGATGGATGGATGGATGGATGGATGGATGGATGGATGGATGGCGGCTATGAGCGTCCCCTTAGGAACGCAATGGTGGGTTGCTCCACCAAGCTCTTATTATATTGAAGGCCTTATTATGTTGAAGAAGAAGAAAAAACTAAAGAAAAAAACACGATGAACTCCCTTTACCAAAATGTTTGAACCCCGATTGCAAACTTTGTTTTCGTACGCCTCCGTTTGCCGTTTCCCCACTTCCACCAATCTTCCAATCGCCTCTTACTAATATATATTGCGGACATGTTTACTTTCCCCCTGCTCTCGCTGCACCCGAGGGCTTCAAAGAGGCCAGAGTTGCCTAAATCGACCGCTGGGCAGATATCTTCACATTCTAATAAAACGTGCTCCATCGTTTCCCTAGCTTTACCGCAGCAAGCACATGCTTCTTCTTCCTTGTTGTATCGCGCTTTATAAGTGCATGTCCTAAAACATCCTGATCTCGCTCCGAAAAGTAATGAGCTTTCCTTTGAGTTATCATTTATTGTTTCTTTCCTGATTTCGTTTTTTCCTCTTAAATAGTTACGAGGTTCACCGATACAACGCCGCCTTCCGCAATGTAACAGCCTCCGTCTAGAGCCAAAGCATGCATAACGGAGTTTTGCTTTGTGTTCAACGAACCACTCCCACCTGGTACAGGCTAACTTCACAAGAACGTTCACCTCAGAGGATGTCACGGATACTAGCCGATACGAAACGAAGTTAAAAGCACCTTTGACAGGCTTACGAAATGGTAACGCCCAAGCCAGGGCTGCGGGGCGCAGCTCTGCTCCAGATATATCATTATTAAAACTTAGGAGCTGGTGTATTCGCTATGCGGACTGATTCATTAGCATTAGCCATTCAGATTACAGCCCCCAAAAGAACACCGTCATAGACTGCGAAGTATTATCTCTAACTACCGCAGAATCTAACGTGCATCTACTGACTATGTAATTGCAGAGTAGCTGGGCAGCGGAATGTACCTCAGGCCGACCTCGCTGCATTTCGTATCATTAAACCTTTCACTCTTCTGAGGGAGGTGGCAAGAAGCTTATACCTCGAGTAGATCGACCAATCTTGCCTAGTCTATGGAAAGGGCTGGTAAGCGCCGAATGTGTCCTGACACTTCTTTTGCCCTCGTCCGCAACGTGCTACGTGTACTGCTCGTAATGGATCATAGAATAATTACAAAAAAATTGCTACCTTAATGAAACTTCGAATAGTCTGTATTGCCGGAACCTCTCAGAAAGTGGACTGATTACGCCACCTATACTATTGATATGAGAGTGAAAAAAGAAAGTGGCACCAAATGCCGCACATTGGTCTCGTTAGAGCTTTTCTTAGAGCCGCGCTGTTCTACCAATGTTATTGAGCTTTGGTCTTGCGTGCTTTGCCACACACGAGCATTGCCGAAGCCCACTGGTGCTCGAGAGAGCTCTAGCCGCTAACCTGAATCGGTCACGTTGAGCAATGGTTACAATAGTCTTTGTACCCAATGTAGCGGTGCCTTAGAGATATTCATCCTGTATTATCACTAACACATATTGGGGCTGTTTTAACTCTTAGAGATTATGTTACCGGCTGCTTTTTGTGGTAACATAAGCAATCTATTCAGATTCGGTATTTTGCATAACGTTGCGAATCACCGTGGTCCATATATATAATGCTCAAACTTATGCAAAACAGTTTTTGCTTGCTGCGTAAAAAAGGTTGTGCGTATTACGCTGCTAGCTCTTACACGGGTTTTCCGGGTGTGAACGTTGTCAGTTTTGAAATGTCTGATTTATAACTGTTACGTCACTAAAGAGGATCAGCAAGGATCATCCGTTCATCCTAGTGCAAGCAATAATATTTTCTGCCGGCGTTTAGGACGTGCCACATCTTGATGAACGCTCAGTCCTTGTGTTATTGTTGTATTTTTCCTAGGTTATGAAACAGTCAGTAACTACTCTCATGGTTTACCCACATGCCGGCGTGAGAAAGTAAGAAACAAATAAATAACAACATGTCTTGTCCTAATATTACTATTAATCCTTTTATATATCGATTGCAAGATCTTTCCTTGTAATGAGGGGAGCAGAAAAATAGAGAACATCCATTTCAAACTTCCCTAACCTTTAGTTGACTGCACCACCTTTCGCGAACTCATCGAATCAATACAAAAAGAAATGATATGCCACGCACGAAATGAAGGTTCGTGTTCCTTTCAGCGCTATTACGTCATGCGCTACCTTCTCGATCACGTTTCCCTCTTTTTTTGCTTTCCTGTTTTCGTCTCTGCAAGTGAAGCCTATCCTGAGCAAAGGCTCGGCAAGACGCGGCACGACCAAAAGGCACGCTATCACGATTTCTTGCGCAACGAGAGAGGTGCCGTGCGAGTTCGATAGCGCGCACAGCCAATCACTCGAAACAGCGAGTCGACACTCTTGTTTCACAAACCCCGCACCGTGCCAAGGTTCTGGTTATCGAGTCACGGCGTAATCCGGATGGGCTGGGAAGGCTCGGGGGGGAAGACGCGGGCACGGCAAGGAGGCGGACAGGCTGGACAAGCGGCACGCGCCTCGGAACCACGAGGAAAGCAAGCAAACAGAGAAGAACAGCCCAGAGCTAAGAGCAAGAGAGCGAGTGAGAAAGAAAGAAAGAAAGAAAGAAAGAAAGAAAGAAAGAAAGAAAGAAAGAAAGAAAACCGCGAATCAAAACCAAAACGGGCCCCCGTTTCTTTCTTGCGCACGCCGCGGAGTTTTTCCGGAAAAGGTCACTCGGCCCGGCGGCGAGTGAGGAAGGACAGGCCCCCACGGGGCACACGCTTTCGCGCGCGCGAGAGAGCAGGGCCTCCCTTCGTCTCGTGCGCGGGTGGCATGCGAGACGCGGCGGGATATCGTGGCGGCCGATTCGGCACTTCACGCCAAGCGCCGCGGGGCCGCCCGCGTCCGGCCCGCTCCCGAGCTGGGCCGCAGGCGGTGACAAAGCGTGCGCTCACGCTGCAGGTGGATGGTAGAATAGCGCACACGGGCACTATAGCTAGGCTGGCAAAGAAAAGACCCGAGGCTTGTCTGGCTCCAGCGGCCACCCAGCGATGCATCAAGATGCAGCCGCGATCGCTTCGTAACTGTCAGCGAGTAAGCCCCCGGCGCCACTTGTGTGTGAGAAACCTGGGGATAGCTCTGAACTTCAGTGGCGCGCTCGCTGCCGCTTGCAGCTGCGCATGCGAGCGCAGGCGTACAAGGTGAGCTGCTACTCGAGCGCGCCGCCGAGCAGCCTGTTGCGCAAGTACCGCCTGTCGACGACGAGCCCACCTTACGCACGAACAATCTGGGCAGTCGCGCGACGGGAAAACTGACAGCGGCCATTCTCTCTTTCGCACAGGTCCGTAGAGGCGCTGAATCAATGGGCCCTACGTCAAGTCGGGCGCGAACGCCAGAGGAGCCGACCTCGCGTCTACAGGAACTCATTTCGAGGCGCGGAGCTCTAGCAGGTCCTACTACTCGTAGGAGCTGTCAAAAAACAAAAGAAAGAAGCACTGAAGTCGCAGAAGCCTGCAAGAACGCTATGCGTTTTGATACAGAGCAATTTTAAGAGAGCTACTGTAACTCTGTAACTGAAAAAGAAGGGTCAACGTTTTCAATGTTATCAGTATAAGATTTCCTGACTATTTGCGAGAACACTAGGACGGTTCGCACGCCGCCGATTCGTAGTGACGCTTAACACATTAAGGTCCAAGAAATATCTACCTGTTACATTTTGTCGGTTTTTTGTGTCAAACGATCTTTTCACACTGTAAATACATTGTGAAAATTTTGTTGAGTGGCGCTTTATTCTTTGAAACGCTACGATAACGTGCTTTATGAAGTACGCTGGGCCTTTATGGGAGCAAAACCTGATGTAGGTCACGAAATGTACAGGCTATATCTCGGAGTTTCCAAAAACAAAAAGGCTTCTAGCGAAAAGTCAAAATAAATTTCGCAATCCTGCATAACCTTCTGGGTGCAAAACGAGCATTTTAGTGAGAAATATTGTTTGTTATGGAGGTGTATTTACTTATCAAGTGTGTAACATGACTTCTTCAACTAAAAGAAAGCGTTTTGCTGTTGCTTTCAGAGGCGCGTGAAACGCAAACATATTACTGACGCAGATCTAGACACGGTACTTGACGATGAATACAGGCATTTAAAATTAAGGCATTCAGCATTTGGTTCAATGGTAATTGAAACATTCAAGAGACTAGTGACATCTCCTACAATGACAGTAGATTCTTGCATTGCAATCCTGTTGTATGATGGCTAGGTGTCATTTTCGTTAAAATTTTCTGTCATTCCAAGAGGTGGGGTCTACGTCTGGTTCACCAATCTCGGTTGCCCTACTTTAATTGCATAACTCATCTCGACTAGCATAGGAATATACATAGTCCTTGTTGCTTTTCTGTTCGCTCCCACTCATTTTCCAATTTGTAATAAACGATGCATGAATCATCTTAATTTATAAACATTCTTCATATGATATCTAAATGGTTGCTATTTATCTAAATTTTCTCCAACAGTGCTCGCTATTTTATTGACTGAGAAGACAAGAGCATCGTCATCTTCCGCAGGCGTTTGGTGTGTTGCGACACCACGTACCCGAGCACACAACGGTTGGACCTTCCCGCGTCTAAGCGTGCGCGGCTTAGCCATGTCCGGGGAAAAGGAGATCCTGGGGGTTGAGCCAATGCCGGTTGCTTGGACCTTTACGGCCTCTAGGCGGCGGCAACACACTTCTTTGGCTTCGGCTTCACGTAGACGGCACCGCCGGACTGACCCACCCGGGGGAAATCGGTAGTTGCCTTTTCCTGTCTCTCTCTCCCTCCAACCTTCGTCTTTCTCTCACTTTAAATCTTTCCTGTCCTCTCTTTATTTTCCTTTTACATCCGACTTCACGGGCAGCAAAGGTTAACCTTGTACAGTAAGTCCAGCCTTGGGTATATGTATTCGGTTTTAGCGGGGTTGTACCACTGACGTGCGCAGAACTGAACACTTTCCGTCCTGTGTCGTCCCCTGCTTGGGCTCCGTGGTGGGCGGCGGCCATCCCTGTCGAAAGCTCCATATTACTGTTGGCCAGCTCTTTCCACCGACTCCCTGATCGCCCTCAGAAACGATGGCGCACCAAAGATGTTTTTTCAATTTCTTAGAAACAAATCGCAACAATTCCCCCGATTCTATGTCATTCATTCTGACAAACCTTGAAAGACCATGAGTATGATTTCCCCTTTCCTCGTGTCGAAATGTCTCACTGAAGCTCTTGGCGCAGGCTATAAAGCATCTAAAATGGCTAGCGGCAACCTCCTTTTGGAACTCCGCGATCCTAAACAGCTTGAAAATCTTCCTAAGGTAGTGTCATTCGGGGAAATCCCAGTCACAATGACCCCACGCCGAACTATGAACACCAGCCGTGGTGGTGTTTCTGAAGATGACCTGGTGGAGCAAACAGAAGCTGAACTGTTCTGGAACATGGTCAACGTTAAAAGAAATATGCTAAGGCGTCGCGACGGCAAGGAGATAAAAACCAAGCATCTAGTACTCACGTTTTCTTAAGCACCCTGCCTAAGACACTCGAGGCCGGCTATGTAAAGCTACGGGTCAGGCCGTATGTTCCAAATCCTCTCCGCTGCTTCAAATGCCAGCGTTTCGGCCACAGTTCCCAGAACTCCCAAGGCCGGCAGACATGCGTAAAATGTAGTTCCGGTGACCGTGCCTCTGAAGGATGCGAAAACGCTCCACACTGCGTGAACTGTGATTGCGAGCATGCCGCATGCTCGCGGTCATGCCCGTCTTGGCAGAAAGAAAAAAAAAAGTCATAATCAAAGTAAAGGAAAACAACGTTTAAAGACGCTCGTAGGCGAGTGGCATACCTGCCAACGAACAGCTTTGCCGAAGTGGTGCGTTAGGGGGCGGCGCCACAACGGTTCCTCGCGGCTGTCCGACCCACACGCAGTGAGCCGGTGGTGACGCCATCTGACCCCTTGGCGGCTGCAGCTAGTGTTTCTCCACCACCCCTAGCAGAAGGGGCCATCGACCTCTGGGCTAGTGGCCTCAAAGGTCTATTCCAAAGTGTTGAGACCTTCAGGTCAAGCACAGCGCTCGGAAGAGGGAACAAATAACAGAAATTCCTATTTGTTATACTTGACTCCGGCCTTACTTACATTCCACACATAAAATGCCATAAAGCAAAATGTCTAAAAACAATGAACTTACATAAAATCATATCCCACACAACATGGGGTAGCGACAGGAAGTGTTTATTGAATGTTTACAGGCACCTAATTCGATCAAGATTGGACTATGGTGCCGTGGTATATCACTTTGCCGCCCCGAGCGCGCTAAAGATGCTAGATCCCGTCCACCATCTGGGTATCCGCCTGGTCACTGGAGCATTTAGAACAAGCCCTGTTGAAAGTCAATACATAGAGTCAGATGAGTGGTCCCTCTATTTTCAAAGAACATACATCAGCTTCACCTATTTTCTCAAAGTGCACTCTTATCAGGAACATCCGTGTTTCACAACCGTTAACGATTTGACGTGTGCAACCCTTTTTCGTAATAGACCCTGTATGAGACAACCTTTCTCATTTCGTGTGAGAGAACTTAGCGAAGAAACGGATGTCCCAATTGTTGAACACCGCCTAATGCCTCCGCCTAAGCTATTACCGCCCCGGGAGTGGCCGGTGATAGAATGTGATGTATCCTTTGTAAAGCTCACAAAGCAGGCTCCTGAGCCCGAAATCGCAATGCATTTCCATGACCTTCAATCGAAGTACTCCTGCCCCGAATTCTACACAGACGCGTCAAAATCACACACTGGCGTATCTTACGCTGCTGTTGGTCCCTCTTTTCCTAAATCTGACGTATTGAACCCCCTAACAAGCATCTTCACTGCAGAAGCCTATGCAGTACTGTCTCCGGTAAAACATATAAAGAAATTAAAACGTGACCGAGCAATCATATTTACAGACTCGTTAAGTCTTGTAAAAGCGTTAATGCCTTTTGCTAAAGCATATAAATCCTGTATTTATTTACCTTTACTCGCTCTTCTGAAAAATTTATTTATCATATAGACATGTAGTCATATGCTGGATACCTGGCCACAGAGGAATCGAGGGTAATGTGCCTGCCGATGAAATCGCCAAATCAACAGCATCGCAGGGTATTCGTTCTGCTGCTGTCCCTGCCACAGACATGAAGCCTTTCCTAAGAAACAAACTGCGAAACCACTGGAAACGCTTGTGTGATGCTGAAACGAGCATTAAGCTTCACGTGATTAAGGCTAAGTTAGGTTTCTGGCCCCCAACTACGAAAACAAGAACAGATGTCCTATTCCCTAGACTCAGAATAGGGCACACATTTGGCACTCATAACTTTCTCTTTACTGGTAAAAAATCTACAGCCTGTCGTAGATGTGGTGACAGGCTCACCGTCCTCCACGTCTTCTTGGAGTATCGGGAAGTCGAAAGAGACAGGAAGAAACATTTTCCTCTTGCCTACCGGTATTGTGTCCCATTTCATCGGCCTGTGTTTCTTGGTGAAGAACCGCTTTTTAAGGCCAAAGTAATCCTCGCCTTCTTGAATGACGTTGTGCTACATGCTATAAGCCCATTAAATTCGTAGCGCATCCTCTTTCCAGAGGATGCCGCTATGATACTTGTTTTGTACAGGACATGCCTCTGAGGTATGTCCTATACAGGTAACTCTATGCAGGTAACTTGAGGTAACTCTCTCAAGCGGCGGCGAAATGCAAGTACACTGATTTGACACCAAAGCTGTTAAGGGCAGTTCTGCAGCGGTTTTCAAGTGAAACTTTCTTTGCCTACCATTGCATGGTTTCACTTTGATTGGTTGGCGGGCCAGATGATCTGGTGGTTGGCCGGCCGGCTGGTGGTTGGGTTTTCACCGAGTAGACTTGCATTCACGAAAAAAAGTAACATGAAGCGAGATTCGAACACCTGCACCTCAGCGCAGCAAACCGACGCTCTAAACATTAGCCCACAATTGTTCTTTCTTTCGTGATGCTTACTTTACGCCCACATAACTTTTGCGAGTAATATGTACAAATCACTAAACTAAGAAGTATTTTCAAATTGCACTGCGACAGAAACCCGTACAAAGATAACCATAGAGTTATCTTTTTTTATTATTATTATTGTTGACATGATGTAATAGGAAAGGTTGCCGCCTTTATGTGGCACCGGCTACCCCTCGTTGCTTGGAAAAGAAACAATATTGTCACAAATTTGTAACAAAATGTGGCACAAATGAATCACAAGAAACAGTCTGTCAGCAATATCCCAAAATACGGACACGAGTCCAGGGACTCACAGAAGGTGAACATGTATGCAGTTGCATATGTCAACACGAGTGCTTCACAGTGTCATAGTGTCCGAGAACACATAAATAAGTTCAGTTCAGCTTCACTGAAGTGAAGTGCGCAGACCGTAAGTGTGGCCCCCACCGCCCTCATGACATACTACATAAACATTTGACAAGCTAACAAACATAGACTTACATCATACATGTATCTTTCTTCGGACACTACAATTTATTCGAGAACTAAGATACTGGTGTTTACTAAGTAAACTATTAAAGAGACAAGCGCTTTTCTCGGAAGCCCCGCTGTTGGCCATGGGACAATTATTTTTTTGTGGTAAATGGTCGCCGATCTAAAAGTATTAGATTTGCCATCAAGCATTGTCTGCCTAGAGTCCCTTTTCATTCCGAAAACTTGCTGCTCTGGTCATGGTCAACCTCCACAAGAAGCACTAAAATGGTGGTAAGGATAAGCACCTTACCAATACGGAGTATACCAATGTGGACGAAATTCGATTTGTTCGTATAGATCTTTCAATTGGACGATCACTTGAATGAAATGAGTTGCTGGTGAAATTAAAATTTCGGCATTTCGATCCTACATGCGTGATTTCCCCAGGCTATGCTTTCCAATGAGTAGAAACCGATCAAAGGTGCGTCATTACAAATGGTGCCGCCAGATATCGCTCAGAATGAGGATTCAGGTCAAAGCGTTTTTGAAGAGTTCGTCGAAGCACATCCCAGAATAAGATGGCATTTCTGCAGCCCATAAAACAATATTCAACAGTTTCGGGTACAACACACAAGCGACAATTAATGGATGTTACGAAAATGTCTATTGAACGCGGCCAAGTCCTGATAGGCCAGGTTTCAGAATGTTATGTTTTTTTAAGAGTTTTTTTTGTAGATGGCGCAATAAAATTGACGAAACCACTGCCAGGTCGCACCAGGTTGACCTGCAAGAAATCTCGAATTATAGAATGAGAACTGTCACGAAAAAGAAGTGCCGGGGTACCAATTGCCACATATACAGATTGCTGCACTAACCGGGAAGCAGCAGTAATTGATGCACTAACCGGGCTGAAAAAATTATCTTGTTTCATGGGTCCATAACTTGAAAACCACATGAAAGCTGCAAACAAGTGGTGAAAACCTGGTACAATTGGTTCACCTGTAATACAAAGGAAAGTTTTGATGCCAAGAACGCGTTTCAGGCCTGAGCTTTATTAAAAATTGGAAGGTTGTGCGGTGCGAAAGATTTAGCGTAACGTTCTTGGGCTACCTCGCCCCCTTTTGATGACGATTGTGATTTATACACTATGGTACGTACCTATATAACGGGGGGATCGGCCAAGAAGCGTGTCCGCGTGCTGATTACGATGGTGATAATTTTCACACAATGACATATACCCAAATAGGGGGGAGGGGGGGGAGGTTGACCAACAAGCGTTCGGTACAATGCAACATTCCCGCAGCGGAAAAATAAATTATGGGGTTTTTACGTGCCAAAACCACTTCATGATTATAAGGCAAGCCGTAGTGGAGGACTCCGGAAATTTCGACCACCTGGGGTTTTTTAACGTGCACCTAAATCTAAGCACCACGGGTGTTTTCGCATTTCGCCCCCATCAAAATGCGGCCGCCGTGGCCGGGATTCTATCCCAAGACCTCGTGCTCAGCAGCCCAACACCATAGCCACTAAGCAACCGCGGCGGGTCCCGCATCGGAAGATTGGTCAAGAAGTGGGAGGTACATGTCATGCCAACGCCAACTAGCGCTTTGAAATGATTGCCAGGTGTTCATGATGGTGATGACTAGGACACTTAACCACAACGGGAGACTGGTCATGAAGGGACCTGTACATTAAACATAAATTAGAAGAAATGAAGCAATGCAAGCCTATACAAGATTTGTCACAATGCTTAACACGGGTACGCTATAGAACGCATGCGCGTGGCAGTTTCCTTTACTCCAAAGACGCAGGAAGGAAATGGGCAACTTTAAGCATTCGTTAGCCGCTTCACAAAAGTCGTCGCTTCACGTAGATGCCAGCATGTTGCGTATGATCGGCTTAATTTTGTTCGGTGGCGTTTGACGGCTTGGTAGATATCAAATGTAAATACAACGCAACGTTTGTTGGTGCCCCAAATTTGCTTTAAAAGGTAATGATAAATGATGATAAAATAAAAATTTCCTTTCGTATATCTCCTTCGAATAAACGAATAAACAACTTTTTTTAAGCCAGTAATACATGTATTTTTCTTGCGTTGTGTTTCATATATTACATAGTAATGTCATATATCATCTCCTCATGAGAGAAAACTGTACCGTGTGTATTGTTGCCTTGGAATCACAAAGAAATTCCCGTCGATTAGGCAGCTACTCCAGCACATAATTGACACCCTGAAGAGCCGCAAGTTCTGCAGCCATCGGGGTCATAACTTGAGAAAGTTTGATCTGCACAGAGTCTAAGAATCACAAACTCGTCGCTTACATGAACAAACATCAGGGATTCGCAGTGACTAATATTTTGTTCTTCCACTTTTCTATCCTGTTTTTTTGCGTCTTACTACTGGCTTTGTTTAAATTATTGCACCTCGACACTGCCTTATGAATAAGTCACAGATCGATTAACTTAGAGAATGCTCGAGAAGGCAGACGCACTACCATCCACTATTCCTTGCTGTAGCATCAGCCCACACTGACTGAGACTATGAGAATCATCGGCTGGCCACCTGCGGGCTTGTGCTTTTAATCCTTGCGGGGCACTGCGACCATATTTCTTCATACAAAATTTTAACAAATGACTTTTACAATTTCTGCGACAGACGCCGGCGCACTCCAGCGGCGGAGATGAAAACTGATGCGAGAGATAAGCCACAAATGCTGCTGCTGTAAAAGAGACTCCTTTGCCAGCTCCATATTTAAGAGCCACCTTTTGCTCGATCAGCCGCGTGAATCGTTAAGTGCCGTCTCAACCAAAACATTGACAATTTCCACGCAAGATTACATGCCAGAATATAGGCGGACTCTCCAGGTATCCGTCGCACCATACATTCGCATCTTGTCAGTTCCAGGATTTGAAATCGTTTAGAAGCCGACCGACAAACCTAAGAAATAAATAAAAATGTGATTGAGCGAACTTGAGATTTTTCATCAAGTGAATCAAATTATACTCTCGAGAACGTGCAGCTGGGGCGGACTACACGCGCGAGCTCTGGGACCATATAAAATTCAAGGAGTTCCGCAGCCAAGGCTGCTCGTTTCACGGGTCGAGGGTTAGGGTCTCAAGCAATTTTACAATGAGAACCATTGACATTTATCCAGTTACACAAGGCAACCAGCATTCACGAAGGCCGCGGTGCGAGCGAACGCGGACGAGAAGCAAGCAGGACGAAAGGAGAAAACATTAATAAGCCTTAAGGCCAGCTAAAGAAGCGTCCACGTTACGTCACTTTAAATGTATACAGAAGCCGCGACTCGGGGTTTTCCTTCTGCTCGTGCGCGCGCACTCAGAAAGCTCGATAGAGCCTTGGTGAGGAGCTCGTAATGGTTCCCTCAAGACAAAGTGACCCCGGCAGCCTTGGCGTATAACAACGGGGCGCCACCGAAGGTAACGCCACAGCTGACCGCCGAGTCGAAGCCGTAAAACAAAACGGCTCACCGCCGTCTCTTCTGGTCGTCTTCTGGCGGTGACGGACGCTGCAGACGAACGCTAGAGGACAAGGCCTCTGATGACCACATAACGCGATGTTTATTCTGGGTGATCGCGTCTCGTTGAGGGCGCGCGCCTCGTACGTTCGGTGCAAGGACCCCGTCCCGAGCAGATTCCGCGTCCTTTCCCGCCCACTTCAGGACCGCGAGACAGGAAGCGCAGAACGCTTCCCGGGTGCTTAAGCTGCGTTTACACCCACTGCTGAGTAGGGACGAATGTAAAACTTCCGATGGGTCCGGCTGATTAATGACCAGGAACAACTTGCGAAGCACACGACGTTATCGTAGCGCGGAGAGTGGTCGTTAATGAGAGAGTCGTAAAGGACGTGTCAATGTCGCGATTTGCGTGGCTTTCCGCATATATGCAGCATCGGCTGGTTAATATTCATGATACAGTTTAGGTTCCAAAGCTGCAAGGAAGGACAAGCGGCAGCGCATCAGGGACACCGTGGAGGACGGCCGCGGTTTAATTTTGACCATCTGTTGTTCGTTAACTGGCACGTAAATCTAGGTATGCACGTGCGTTAGGTGGATCCTCGCACGTGGGCAGTTTCGTCCACGAATCGAACGCTCGACCTCAAGCTCAAGTACATGCCCTGCTTACGTTAAGGTCAAATGAAATGCGGAACGAGCGCCAGGAAAAGACAACGCACAAATCCTAGCCTTGTGCCCCCCCCCCCCCCGTATAAGGGCTTGAAACGTCTTTCTTCGCTATTTGAAATTCAAGAATTTATAGGCAGAATTGAGAAATTGCACACTGATTGTTGTGGAGCTCGTCGACAACATATTTAGTTCGTTCTTCTTGCGAGTTTCCTTAAATAAAAAAATATGTACTTAAGATAAGCTTGCATGCAGTGTGCAGCACTCCAGTGGCAAGTAGCTTCGCGGTTCTTTAGGCGACTAAAGCGAGGTTTTGAAAATGTGACCGTTTTCATTCTCCCGCGACATATACACGCCATCGACTGTCTCTGCCAAGTCATAGACAACTTCATGCCAGCGAAAGTGTCAGCAAATATAATTCAGTTTAATTTCAGCATTTATAAGCACGTTAAATTTTTTTCTAGATGCTGTTTCATATGCCACCGCTTAGCATTTGAAAAATAAACGATGCCGAGTGCCTAAGTTACTATTATATTGCCCTTATTACTTTTCCCTTGTCAACTCTTTCTTGTGCTTGCTGTTTCTGTCTGTTTGCACTAATTCCTAAGTCCTGAGTCCTAGCTCAATGCTGGTAAAAAAAAAAAAAAACAGTGTGCCACGGCTTAACCAAGTGGCGAACTTAAATAAACGTCCAAAGATTTTGCACATATTCTTCATCATTTTGATAATACTAGGGTTCTGCGGAAACGAAAGCGTTTTGTGTATGATTCAGCATTTGGGAAAAACACAGACTTTCGTGATTGTTCCCAAGAGTCATTCGCTGAAAGCGCACAACAGGTGACACAAAAAGTGTCAATAAACCAAAAGAAAAGCTTTCCGTTATGTCCATCGCGGCGTTCGATTTCCTGGTCACGGCGTCCGGCCGCTATACTGGCAGTGTTCCCATCTGGAACGAGGATACTTCGACTTTTATTCCTTTAGCCCGCTGGCGGTGAAAACAAATCATCCATCTTCAGTGACGCAAGAGAAGTGCGTTGATACCATCCAGCTTAAAGCTTGCGCAGGAGGCAGACGTGACGGGGATGCACAATTAACGCTCACTTCCTAGGGGTCAGTGACACAAGCGTCTGCTCTTGTGTCGCTTACTGGCCGCATGCCAGTCAGTGACGATTTCATGCCTGCTTGTCCCTATATCCGCGTTTGCGATAGACGATATCTGTGTTCCGTGTTCGCGATAGAAAGCAAACATAACGTGCAATTTAGTTCGTTTCGTATATCAGTGTGCACCGGGTACAACGTGTATTAAAAAAAAAAGTTTTCAGCCGCACACTTCTGGCGCCGCCGTCACCGTGGTCACGTGAAGAGCACTTATTTGCTATTTTTGTCCTTCGCTCTGTACATGCATGCGCCTTCGTTATACATATTTGGTAGCAAGAATAGAAGGAACTCATTGGTGTTGTCCTATCGGGTGATCATATTTAAGTTTTACACGAATTTTGAAAGTCACCTGTAGCAGATGGCGCAATTGCTTTCGTTGAGATGGAATATTCGAAGAGGTGGATATTGCTTGCACGGGAAATCAAAACATAATATAAAACATCATAAACATCAAATTAATCATAATTAATGAAAATTGACTAACTTCTTAATAAATTACCTTACAGAACATACAGTAATATTAGAATCAGCCCCGCGACGCGGACCACGCAAACTAATGATGTTTGAGCTTAGAGAACTTACTCATGCCTTGACCTAGAAAGAGCAGCACGCAATATTTTCGTGGCTTCCAGATCACTGTGGCATCAGCGCTAATGAGCACGACGATGACGCTGCTTGGTCAGCTGTTGAAGATGCCCCACAGGAGTCAATAGTTTTGTCAAGGTCAGATGCCCCAAAAAAAGCTTCTTGACGCGATGTCTCGACATCGCGTTTTCCGTGTGGAACACGCCAAGTTTTCAAAATAACTCGTTTCGCTACTTGGACTGTTTGCTCCGTCTTCGCATCCAATCTTGACTCTGTCAACGCAACGTTACCCTGTTTTGCCGGCGATGGCTATGAGAGTTACTTTTAAGTTTTCTTGCCTTTCGGCATTAAAGTGGAGCACTACGGTATCGTGTCATGGCTGCGGCTGCGACGATATGAAGAGTTCCCCGAACCCGTTCTCTGCCACAGTCCTGGATGCTCGCTACAGAGACGAATGCTGGAGACTGCGCTAGCTCGCATTGACTGGAGACCAAATTGCCAGAGCAAGATTCGAATGCCGACCCCATAAGCCATCGAAGCAGAGGGCGAAGCAAAGCAGTGCTACAATTATTAAAGACGACATGCTTGCACAGCCGGATTTAACCATAATTTGTTTCCATTGTACTGCAAGTGCTACTACACTGCGACTGCAGCAGCGATCGTGAGCGTCCATAATGGCGTAACTGTGCTCTATATCTAAATACTTTCTTCGTATCTTTCTGCCTCTGCACTCCCCCCCCCCCCCCCGAGTCCCTCAGTGTAGGGTGCAAAATGTTATTTACTCTGTTCGTTAATCTCCCCGCCCTTCTCCTTTTCCTCCGTTCTTATCTCTCTAGCGCTTTTCGCCGCCCGCGCTTATCATCGCCCGCGCTTATCTGTCATATGTATTTCATTTAACGATCGACATATTATCATAAAAAACAAAAAGAAATGAAAGAAATTGTGGCGTCCTTTGCAAGTTGAACATAGTACAGGACGTGTTTTCCAGCTTCAAACAGCATTACAAGCCTTGAAAGTGTCGATCCCCTATTTCCATATTTCGTTGCTTCCTTTTTTGTTTTCTCTCTTCCTGTACGTTACTCAAATGTGTTCCTCGAATTTTTGTACTTCAGCAGACCAAAAAAGCTGGGTATGCACCGTCGCCAAGTAGAAACCACAAGCTTATATCAATCGTAACCTTTGAAAGTTGGTGCACAAGGTATTTGAGGACACGACTTGGAAACTCTATGGACATCAGCATTCTCGTTCTATCTGTTGCGGCGCTTTATTTCGTCCACATCAATCCCCGTTTCATCTATCTAGCACATTTATACCATGGTATCAGCTTTAAGTCTGATGCTGGGGATAAAGCCGTACGTTCCTTTAGCCTCTTTACACTCCAACCATGGCGACTTGGGATCGCCACTTTCTCAAATGTCGCCAAATCCTTTGTTTATGGCGTGAGGCACGAGTTCTTGGTCAGTATAATTCAGGCTGTAGAGTTTCTTCTGACTATAATGGATTGATTAATAAAAAAGAAAATGATAAAGAGGAAAGGTTTATTTTTTTTTTATTTCGCGCCTTAATCTCAGATGCGGTGCACAGTTGTGAAATGACGTATTTCTGTGCATATATTCATATTCGGGCCTCGCTGGTTCAAGGAAAGTTCCCAAATCTTGCCGTATTCAATCTGTGGCTATTCAAGAATACAATGTAGTCCATTCTTACGAAATAAAATGGACAGATTTTATTTACAGGAAAGGGCAGAGGGGTCGACCTGTGCTGGTGCGATCTAGTCTGCTGCTCTGCTCTGAGGGAGGGGGAAGGGTAGCGAAGGTAATGACGACGAAGGGAGAAGTGATGAGTGCTTATGACAGCGGCTGAACTGGAGCCGCTCTCTAGTTTAGTGCCATGCAGAAAATTCAGCACTTTCGTTGTCTGCCTTGCAGTTGCAGTATCCGGCCATCGGCCGAGAACGAACGGCGCCCTCCGACAGTGGTTGCCTGCTAGCGCTGCCTAGCAAATTGTCTAACGTCCTTCGATCCAGCACATATGCTCTGGCAAAGCACATATGTCATGTGTTCCAGCGTCTCACGCGTTTCAGAGTCTTCTCAATCAGGTCTGTTCAACTGGCCGGTGAGGTGCGCGTGACGGCAAGTGAAAGCAACGCGTCCAGCCTAATTCTGCGTAGCTCTGACGCTTTGCTCCGCCTGACCTTCGGGGGCAAACGGAATTTACCGTCTGGGTCGATCGCATGTAGGCGTCTATGGTCGTTGTCAGCGTGTGCTCTGTGGCTTTGTAAGGTCCTACATCGGTGCCTCGGTCAATGAGCTGCTACCGTACTCAGAAATGCATCTACATTTGAAAACCATACTTGACTTGATCTAAGTGACGACTGTCGTGAAGGCACTGAAGGAAACGCAATCAGGGCCCAGGGCATGTTCCCTCAAGGCGTCGATTATATCAAGTCGATGATTATGGGCTTCAAGTTAAGCTGAATTTCTGAATACGGGGTTTAATGTCACGTCACGAGTAGGCTATCCGCAATAAGCAAGAAACTAGGCCCTAGCCGGGGCCGTCAAAAGCAATGACGTCACGGCAAGTTGGTGCGGGAACTTCAAGGCGGCGTCGCGACATATCTTTTTTTTTTCTTTCCGTTTTTTTTTTTTTTGTGGCGTACCATGCCTGGTAAGAGTGACTTTTCCAACACACTGCACCAACATGTTTCAACATTGTAAAAAGGTATGATTTACTAATACAGGTGAAATCATTTTTCTCTTCCCTTCAAACTCCCCAGTGCCCTCCATATATGTGGGCTGCTTCCGTCAGGCAGTACGCAACTTTCCATAAGGCGAAAACTTGACACTATAGGTAAGATCGAGGCCCCAACGGCTGAAGGGCTAATCCAAGAGCCATGCTTTCACGTACCATCTGCATCATTCCCACTAGTAAACGATGTGTATATAAGAAACCCTTTGTCTCATTGTGCGGAACATCTACTACTGACTGCACAAAACTGCGTCCGAGCTTCGGCGGCGCGAAAAAATGCCTTGCAGGTGTACCACTGGAACCGGAGGTGCAAGCAAAACACTTTTCCCCTCCTCCGTGGCCGCTGAAGCGAGAGGTTGAGACATCTGGGCGAATGAGCCGCGCTCAAGCGTGAGAGTATTCGTGTTGCGCATGGACAAACTACACTTCCCTGTTTTGCGCTGACACGCGCGCATGACGCGGCAACATTGAAGGGTCGTGTCGCGGGTTTACTTTTCATTCATCTCGTGCAGACAAGCAGCTAAATTGTCACTGCAGTACACGTGTTACTTGTATCTTTGTGAGTGTTTCTCTTTTTTTCTTGTTAAGCCGACACCTAGGCGTGCGGCATACGCCACTTGGCGCTGTCGCTCAGCGCTTATGGAGATCTTCCGCCGAGAGCGACGTCGCCGGTGGGCTTCCTTGTCGTGACGGCCGCATTCCGACGAGGAGGATATGCAAAATGTCTGCTACATCTAAATAAAAAAAATCACGTGGTCAAAATTTTTTCGGGGCCATCCGCTGTAGCCGTCTTTCGTAATTCAGGTTCCGCTTTTGGGTGCTAAAAATGAATAAAAAAAAAGGCTATTGAAGATCCAACGCGCATGTTCCCACCTGTGTCAGGTGAAGCTTTCGTGTGACGGCAAATAAATCCTTCACAGAAATGCAGTGCGGGCATTTGTTTTTGTTTCTAATCGTCACCCTATTTCAGAATTTTGAATTTGAGGATTTGAGAATTTACTTATTGGTAAAAATACAGAAATATTACGTGTGTGTATTACACATAAGGAGATCGCATAGTCGAAGACTGTATCGGGACCTCCTGTCAAAGACACTTACGATGGTATGCAGCGAGCCATCTTCGTGCAGCGCTTATTCAGGTCCCGCGCAGGTCACAACTTTAATTTAATGCAGTACCTTTCTTTGTGTGGCCCTTGCGCCATAAAACAGTATTAATAAAAAAATTCATGCGGTGTCTATTTTTACGGACTACACCGTTCACACGCTACGTCAAAACGACAACAGCAGTTGATGCGAACGCGTTAAGTTCTGTTCATCGACGCAGCGGTCTCACGATTGACGAATGCGATGTTCGATCTTTGTCGAGGGAAATAATGTGAGCAGAGGTGTTTGACCACATAAGTATGACGTAAACGACAGTGCCAAGGCTGTCTATCATTCACCCATTTCACCCCAGTGTCTGTGGCCAAATGAAAAGAGGCGCGTGAATGTGCATGCTTTTGCGCAAAGTGCACTTGCACGCAACTTCTACAGGACGTGATGCACGCACCGGTCATCTCGAAAAGCTTGTTGGCGTTGCGGCGAGAGGAGTGTACATAAGTGCGATTGTGGCCTCATTTTTACAGAGAAAGCTGTATATAACTAACCTTCCGTAGTTTATGCGGTGTCCGGCAACTGAAACGGACTTAGCGATTTCTAACAAATCCATACAGATGCAGCGCGGCGGCGCAGATATCAAAATGCGGAACAGATTAGAGCACTCACCGTCAACAATAGCCTGACGTCAAGGTTATCGTAGTATATAAGTATAGGAGAGGTATAATAATAATAATAATATTTGGGTTTTCACGTGCCAAAACCACTTTCTGATTATGAGGCACGCCGTAGTGGAGGACTCCGGAAATTTTGACCACCTGGGGTTCTTTAACGTGCACCTAAATCTAAGCACACGGGTGTTTTCGCATTTCGCCCCCATCGAAATGCGGCCGCCGTGGCCGGGATTCGATCCCGCGACCTCGTGCTCAGCAACCCAACACCATAGCCACTGAGCAACCACGGCGGGTAGGACAGGTATCGGCACTACCAACAGCTGTGCTATAGATGTGGCGGACACGCATAGTTCGTACACCCGAAGGACAACATGCGTACGAGGAGCGCCGGAGCGAACAGCAATGGGAATGTAAACGGTGCCGGCGCGAAACGACCACCGACGAAGAACGTTCCCGCGATGCTGAACGAAAACGACAACCGCAAGCCCGGGAACCTCCGAGCGAGCTACGACGCAGACTCGCAACGCAAAAAAAAAAAAAGACAACCATTCCATTCTGTGAAGATGGAATGGCAGCGAAAGCACTTTGCTTTTCGTTTGAGAGCTTTGGCTGTCGTCAGCTTTCGCTGCCATTCCATCTTCACAGAGTATAATGGTTGTCTTTTTTTTTGTACTCCCTTAGCAATAATACGGACGCCCGAGGCGCATTCGAGACATCGGCGCTGTCGGCACCGTCATGCATTCTTGCTGTATCGGTGGCGCATGCGCGGTCCATGCGCGGACGCTTCTTAGAAGACCTCCAGACATGCGCAGTGTTTTTGGCTGCAAAAGCGACGGTGCCATGTGGGCGCACTCCGTCCAGCTTTGCTCAATCGGCTCTGCCTTGAGCCAGGGCAGTGTTTGGCTTACACTGCTGCCATGCTTTCCTACTGAGCAGGTGTGTGCATGACGCATGAACCGTGGTGCATTGCTCACCGGTCTGAGCGGAACGGATGGTGAATGTCAAGTCTATCTATTTCATTCGACGCTCACAAATGGCGACGGTTTATCGTTGGTCTCAGTGCGGCATTGAAGTGCGTTGTACGCCAGCGTTGCAACACGCATCACACGTGCCAGGACGCTGTCTTTATTGCGTAGCAGAAGTTGTCGTCCATGCTGCGTCGCGCCGTGTCGAACCGCGCATTGTGACAAGACCGTGAGAGGAGCTCGAGTTCATCGCTAAACTTTGCCATTGCTTTCAATGCTGCGCCTGCGGGCGAAACTAGCAATTCTTTCTCATGAAAATTCTGGCAGGTATCTCCGGATTCCTACAATGCCGCGAAAGCGTAATATCCGTTTAGTTGAATAATACAAGCCTACGTAACTTCTTGGGCATGCCGCTCTACGTCCCCAATATTGGCGCGTGTAAATATGTCGTCGCAGGATTGTGTATGGGAGGGAAACACACGAGATCATATTAGTGCACGTCCTGCTCCATCATTTTGCGCAGTGCGCTTCACTACTTCTAGCAAGCCGTCGTCCGGAATTCACAGCGCGCAATAGAATTTGGGTGAAGCACGACGCTCGTGTTCCTAAATAATGAATGATATCTTCCGTAACAGCGTGCATGCATCATACTGAGCCGAACGCGTTTTCATGCGAAGCATTTTTGGCGTACCCCAAACACTTTGCGGTAGGTAGGTCGGTAAGTAAATATGTAGGCTCTCGTCTCACATCCCCTTTGGGTGTTTTCAATAAATAAAGTTAGAAAGTGATTCAACCTCAAGCTGAAGTTGATGAAAGGGAATTTCTTGCTGGGCAACTTGCAGGTGCGCAGTTATTATTATTATTATTATTATTATTATTATTATTATTATTATTATCATAATGATCACCTTCATATAACCATGGCTTGAAAAGACTGGACGACGGGACATTTACAAAAGCAAAGGTCTTGGAAGCCATGGCCTCACAGTTCATCAGCCCAGAAAGCCATTAGACCGCTTCATCAGTACCTGAAGGCAACAGACTTGAGTGCCCGACTGTAGATATGCTGCACCTAGCTTAGTGCATGCGAAAGTGCGATATAGACTCATGTCTTCTATCTCTGTTTCTTTCACATTCCCCATCCCCCTCCCCACTTGTGAGGTAGCAAACTGGTTAACTTCCCTACCTTTCCTTCTTCCCTTCTCTCTCTCTTCGTATAAACATCATGGTCGCCATCACTGTCATCACTTTTATCATCGTCACCTTAATCATCGCCATCATCATCGTCGTTTTCATCATCATCATTGTCAAATAATCATCATCGTTACCATTATCATCATAGCCATCATCAGCGCTGCGCTTAGAACAAACTAGGTGGTGCATCATCAGTTTTGTAACATTTTTAGACTGCCTAGCCTTCGGGATCGGCGCACGAAAGAGGCTAGAAACCGAGGGTAAATACGGACATACCTTTACGATACGAATGCTCTAACCATTATGTGACGATCTCATGCATACCTCTCTCGTGGCAACGCGAGCTAGTTCTTTCATATGTGCGGTGTGTGCGGCTCGTCGCACAGCACGAGCGAGATCAAGTGCCCACGTGGCAGCTTCCACTCGGCGACAGACACGTGAATAAAACGCGCTAGTGATTACCAATCGTAGTTCTGTCTCGCTCTTGTGTCACGTCGCATACCCACAAGTTTCTTCTAAAAACGAAAGCGTGCCACTTCCCCATTCTTCCTTTGTAGACATCAGCGCTTTGAGATGTTTTGTTAGATTGCACGGTCTTCGGGGTTGGCCCTAATTGTAACAAAATAGGCTGTAACTCATCTTTGCCGGAGTACAACAAACCAAACGTCATGTCATCACAGTTATACTGACGTCATCGACAACATTGTCTTGCTGCCGTTGTGACGCACAAGCCACGTCACACGCACACAGACCATAACCGCTTGACGTCCACAAAAACGTTGCTCCATCTGGGTAGCGCTTTACTGAAGTCCAAACGTGATAGATAGCTAGCTGATTGCAGCGTGCTTCGTATATCCCAGATTCCAGCAGTGCGTGGGATCTGCAAAATTTCATTTGATGTTCTTTCTAAATGTTTTTTAACTAAATGCGCCTTGCGGCACCTCTCCCAAGTTAACGAGAAACCATAAATGGCCGGCCGAGCATACGGCGACGTGTGTAAATGGATTTTAAGTCTCTTAAATTTGAATTTATGCTTTATCGGCGAGGAGAGGAAAAATTTAAGTCAGTCACTGAAGCATTAGCAGGATAAGAATAAGTTAATATTAACTTTCCGAAGAACAATAAATATGAATAGAGAAAAAGAAATGCTAAATCAGAACAGGCACCGGGATTTAGGAAACATTTTTCGGCGTGGTATTCATCGTTACCTCCATCGTCGCGCCGTCATCATCGTTCTGTCATCGTCATTCCATCACCATTATGCCATCATCGCCATTCCATCATGGTCCTACAGCCGTCATTACGCCACCGTAGTCATATCGTCGTCCTCAAGTCAAGGCTTATCATTGTATCGTAGTCAAAGTTATCGCCACGGATTCATGGTCATGCTGCGTCGTCGTAATGCCGTCGTTATCATTCCATCGTAAAACAAGTTTCGTCATCCATTTTTCCTCATGTTATCTTTATTACGGCACGTTCGTCATAAAGTCGTCATCACTTCAGCGTCGTCATTCTATTGTCATGTCGTCGTCATGATGCTGTCGTCATACTTCATCTTCGTAATTTTTTCATCTTCATGTCATCATCTTCATCCCATTGTGATCATTGCTTAGTCGTCGTACAGTTGCCGACAGGCCACCATGATCACTGCATCGTCCATACTCTGTCGTAGTTATTCCAGTGGTAGCATCAAATTGTCACACTGACGTCGTCACTCCATCATCGTCATGCTATTGTGATTATACCGACGTCGTTCTGCAGTCGATTTCGTTAGGTCGTAGTCATCCCGCCGTCGTCATTCCTGCTTCGACATTCCATTGTCGTCACTACATCGTCGTCATACGACGACGACGACGCATGCGACAACGAAATAGTGCATTCTTGGTAACACCATCAGGGTGATTGATGCCATTATGGTCATTCCGTCGCCGTCATAATAATAGTACTCGTCGTCATTCCATAGTCATCATGCCGTCATCGTCACGCCTTCATGTTCATGCCAATGTCATGACTGCGTCTTCATTAAGCCGTCGTCACGCTTTCGAGCTCATGCCGTCACCTTCATGTCATCATGATGCTCATGTTGTCATGGTTGTTCCATCGTTCCCAGCGTCGCCAACCCGTTGTTCCCATGCCGTAGTCGTAACACCGTCTTTGTCATACAGTCGTCGTCATTCCAGCGTCGACATCCCCGAGTTGTCAGGCCGTCGTCGTCATAGTGTCGTCGTCATTATAGCATCGCTATACCATTGTAGTCATGCCGTCGTCGTCATTCGATCGTTATCATGTCACTTATTTCATTCTGCAGTCCTCATGATGTCATAGGGTCCTTTCATTGTCGTCATTCTGTAGTCTCAAACTGTGCACCGACCATATTAGGTGCTTACATTTCGTCACGTTGTGAGTCCCCCGCTGGAGTGCATAAACAAAAATCGCATTACAATAAAGTTATGATCTTTATTCGGCACAAACATTCCACGAGATTACAAATTGTACAGGATAAATTGTACGTACCGCCGTTAGTTGACCAGTCTTTAGCTAATTGCTTCACTAAAGCTTTGCTTCACACAGATTCGAACATGAGCGTTAGATCTGAAAAATCAAGTTATTTATTTATTGCAATACGCAAACAATTACTACCCCAGATCAGGTGCGCGACGCTCAGGGCGTTCTCCTGGCATAGATCCAGGGCTCCGCCAGAGCTTCTCTTGAAACGTCACTGGGGTATGGCCCACTTGTCGAAGAGATCAGCGCCTATACGAAAAGTAAGAAGTCGGGAAGCTTTTTTATGGGTCATAACGGACCCTTTTGGAAACACAAGCTGTCCCAGGCAGGCACGTAGACGATCTTTCTTCTGCAGCCTCAGTGTTGTCTCGGAACGTTAAATCCCATCAATGAATCCATCATTATTTGAAACTCGCACTTACCTCGTTTCAAACGTCGTCGACGCGGGCCATTTTACACAGGGCACTGCGCGGAATTGACGCAGAACTTAGAGCGGCCGCCGCGAAGTCGATGCGACGAAGCATGCGCGCGCGGACGGGCTCCGCGTTTAGCGCATCGTCTTGGCGGCTCCATTTCGGCGCCACTTTCTTTCGCTCAAAACTGGACGTTGCTGTAGCGTGCTGTCGCTTGACGCGCGAGGCGCGATCTCATGCGCTGCCAATTCTCTTGCGCTGTACTTGAGATACATTTCGCGGGATGCAAACAGGCGTCATTACTTTTGTGTGTTGCGTCCGCGAAGCTGCTCGCAGTCGGGAGAAAAATGACTTCACTTCCAAACTGCTTCATTTGCATGCGAGCAGGAAGCGCAGCCGTTGCGCAAGCTCGCGCAGACTGCCGCTTTTCATTTGAGTAACACAGCTCTCTGACCAATGGACTATATATCAAAGTAACTTTTATTTCTCCGTGAAGAAAAAAGGAGAGGTGTCAGAGAATAAAGCTGCACGCCGCAGCATGATGAGGCTCTGGCCCGTACCGAGTTCCACGGCAAGTAAGCCGTGGTACACTGTTAGGTTGTGAACAAAAACCATTCGCCGTGAAAACGAGATCACACAATAAATGCGCATATTAAAACAAAATTGAATTGGCTGAGATGCATAATTGTAAGCAATACCTTATACGTACTATAATACGTACTGTAATACGTACTATAATTCGTACTATAATACTATATAAGTACTATACACGTACTATAATACGTATAGTACAGTAAAGTACGACATGCCAGAAAGGAAATAAATAAGCGGCCGCATAATAAATGCGCTCAAAAAGGGCAGAAAGAAGAAGCTAACATAGATCTGAGAAACACATCTTTCTTTTATTTATGAATACTGCGATTTCTTTCTCAGGATCATAGCAAGGTATATGAACACTTCATACTATAGAACAACTAGATAACCACAAAATTAATACAAGCAACGCAATAATTACAAAAATCTCGACTAATCAGACAAAAAGACAAAACAACAACACAGGAACAAATACAACTTAGGTGCTTTTTAAAGGATGACAGCGAGTCCTGGTGATTAAAACTTCATTGCTGAGCTTGTAAAAATCTAATGCGCGACTGTGGTATACTGAAAGTGGAGCGTGGGTCTGCTGGTGCTACTTTAGTACTCGTTGTCTAATCTATGGTATTATATGCGCAGGATCGTCTTAAACTTCAGACTTGGGCAGTGTGCTCCAAATCGCCGTTTGGTGCCGTATCTCGATAGAATATTACTTTTTTTTTTATTTCGAAGGTAGGATGGGGGCACAGAGCTCGTCTTACAGTATAGTAAGAAAAAAAGAAGCTAGAATAGACTTATAAGATGTTACTGCGACCTGTATCCTGCAGAAATCTGACTAAGGCGCTGTAATTACATGCAATCTTGACTCTGACGTAATAGCTCTGCGGCAACCCACCAGGCGCAGATAAGTAATTAATAAATGGAAAATGAGACATACACGCAAAACGTCGTTAATTGCTACAAAGGGCATCCATGCGGCTTCCTCGAAAGAAAAGCCTCGCAGTTGAAGAAAAAGTCGTCCTGGCCCCGAACTCGAACCCGGGACCACCACCTTTCCGGGACAGCCGCTCTACCATCCGAAGCTTCAAACTTGGTCTCATTTCCTCTTTATTAATTACTTTCTCCACTTTGCGGGTTTCCGCATAACTATTACGCCAAACTATTGGCTTTGCTTCGAGTTGCTGATAAGTTCGACTTTGCGCTGTCATCTGCTAGCCGTCTGGTTAGCTAATATGGCAGAGCGACTACCCCGGAAAGGCGGTGGCCCCGGGTTCGAGTACCGGACTAGGACGAATTTTTTTTCAACTGTGAGGCTTCTTTCGAGGAACCCGTATAGGTGTTCTTTGTAGCAATTAGCGATGTTTGGGTGGACGCGTCATTTTCGATTTATTAATCTTTACTTGCTGAAGTCAGCTAAATTTCTCATGCATGTCATTGTCTTAGTGCGCTGTACCCAATGAGGGTTGCTAAGTTACGTGGTCTATGTTTAGCAAGAGCATTACGCGTTACAGCCATTTGATGGCTAGGAACGCAGTCGCACTTGCAACAAGCTGAAACAATCGCCCACGTTTACAACGTGCTGAGGCTTTTCGGGTGCTTGTACTGATACTGTCGCAAGACATCGAAAAGCGCGAAGTCAACGCCCCTGCTTACGCACACCTTTAAGCAAGCTAGTTCCCTCCTCATTATTTCACTCCGTTTTCCAATGGCTTTTACAGCGCGTTGAGTCAAGTGTTTGATGTCACCTGTGAAACAGTCCTCATAGAGCCCACCGCGCTGTCCACTCTGACAGCAACTGATGTCATTCACGTCGACCGACTCAACAGCGCCTATCACGCTCCCCACACGACGCACACGTTTTCTGCATCAGGACACAGCTCACTCGTGCGGGGATAGAATGACAACATAGTAAATGACCCCGGCCACAGCAAAGCTGACGATGAAAAACACAGCTGTGCTCAAGCTGTCATTCATTCTGATCACGATGCAGCTGTTATAGAAACTTGGTACAAATTGCCTCTGTGCAAGGCGTAGTTTATCACGCAACACTGTGTAAAGGTAAGCGGCTGACAAAGCATATATTTTACTGGTGGCAACGCAGGAAGTGTTCGTCAGCTGTGTTTCTCTCAAAGACGGCACTTGTTTGGACTCCGTCAGCCTGGAGCGCATAATTTCCCTGCATATGCAATTCATTGCTAACATCATCAAATGGCAGACACATCATCGGAAAAGGGACGCGGAAAGTGACATCACATTGAGTTCGAGTTAACAGTTCATTATTCTTTTGACAGTCTTATGCACTTCAGAATACTTGTTCTTGTTGTTCTGCTGTCGTATACAGTTCGGTATTCTTCTAAATTTATTTAACGACATGGACACAATATCGTTAAATCATAAACAAGAGACATGGCAGAAAAGGAAGGTCCTACACAGGTTGTGTCTCTCGTTCGCGCTTTAAAAATATTTGTCATCATCGGCCACGTCGCGTACGTTGCAGCCTACCACAGATGGCTGCAACACGAACGAAACAAAATCAACGTGCTCATCAGAAGAGCGTACAAGACAGCGCTGGGCCTGTTCGAGTCCACAAGCACGACCCGCTTGTTACAACTCGGGCTACACAATACGCTCGAAGAAATAGCCGAAGCGCAACGGACCTCTCAACTGGAGCGGCTGTCCATGACCAAAGCCGGGAGGAAGATACTGGACGATCTGGGAATAAGACGCTCGAACGAGGTGGAGATGAAGCTCCCCGTCCCCGAAGAGGTCCGACGCCAGACCAGAATCGACCCCATACCGAGGAACATGAATCCCGAGTTCAACAAGGGAAGAAGAGCTGCGAGGGCCAAGGCTCTCATCGACCAGCATGCCAACGACGACCACGCGCGGTACGTGGACGCGGCCGAATACCAACGGAACGCCTTCGCAGCGGTCGTCATAGAGGCGTCAACCGGCGCCACGAGGACGGCAGCGAGCGTGAGAAGCACCGAAGCGGAGCAAGCGGAGGAGGTAGCCATCGCCCTGGCCATCGCCGACGCAGACTGCCACACGGTGCTGAGTGACTCAAGACAGGCGGTGCGAAACTTCGCCAAAGGGCAAATCTGCAGGGAGGCTGAGCGCGTGCTGCGAGCGGTAAAACTAGACGAACGAAAAGTACGACTCAAGTGGTTCCCGGCGCACGCGGGCGACGCGTCGGAACGCAATGAGAACCATAACGAGACGGCACACGCCGCGGCGCGAGCGCTAACCAACCGCGCCCCGGCGACAGACCGTCCGACGTGGTTCGGAACGAAGGACCGCATGACGGATTACAATGAAATCACGAAGGCCTACCGCTTGGCTCGCAGGACTCTTCCACCCCCGCACCCGAGACTGAGTCGAGCGGAGGCGGTAGTACTGAGACAGCTCCAGACCGGATCGCTACCGAGCCCGAAACTGTTGAATCGCATGTACCCCGAGACATATCCGACAGATATGTGCAGAGTCTGCCGGAGGGAGACCGCAGACTACACGCACATCTTGTGGGACTGCATTAAATATCCAGAAGACGCTAACTCAAGAACACTCCCACCGCGGCTCGAGGCAGCCGCGAAGAGCTACGACCGAGACGATCAGCTCTGGGCCGTCCAGCAGGTCCTCGAGGCGCTCGAAAGGCACGGACCCAGCGAGCCGGCAACGGCGAGCGGAGACCCGCGCCGAGTAACGGCACCTTCGAGGATGACGTAGGCCCTCGTCGGGGCGCGCGAGCGCCCAACTGCAGGCATAAATAAAAGTTTCTCCAATCCAATCCAATGTCAAGTATGCACCAACTAGGCCCACAGAAAGTTCTTCTAAGTGGACAGAATAGTACAGCAAACCTAATCAGCGCAAAGAAGAATTCTTGTGGAGCACTTTTAAAGAAAGTTGTCGTGCGAGGCGCATCTGCTCGGTAATTCATCTTTTGATGTAGAAAGTCTTCAAAAAGTGTCAAAAGGAGTCGCCCGCTGAAGCTGATATATGAAGCTCGAGCTGGTTGCCTAAGGACAAAAACATACGAGCGCTAATATTCGCAACAAGATGAGGCATGTGCAGGCTGCAGCAAAAATTCAAAGACCACTCAGCACCCCCTAGTGGAATGCCCCCAGTGAGACCCCGAGGTGACCTACACCTTCCAAAACCACTTGGGTTTAATGTGGACGGAAGCATCAACTGGTCAGCCGTATAGATAAGCAAGAGACGCTTAGAGTAGTGGTGGAGAAAAGGCAGCGCCGGAAAGATTGATACGACCAGATCTGTTACGGGCATGGCTAACGATGCAAAGTAGATGGAGAAGTTCTGAGCGAAAAAAAAAAAGAGATTATGGAGACGTACACAGAATTGCTGGAATAAAAGACATGTAGTAGTATGCCTGAAGGCTCGGTGACCTTGTCGTAGCCCCGTTTCAAATTGGATGCCAATTTAGCATCGCGCGCAGCATTCAGAGAGGCATAGCTTAACAGCACGTTTGTTCATCCCAACTGGTGTTCTCAGAAGTTGTGAGGCCTACACATGCGCAATATTTTGCAAAAATTTCACATGTGCTTAGCTCCCATTGAAGACTTAAGTTTGCTAAAAAAACGATTTGTCGTGATAGCGGTGAATTAAATCGGCTGCTGGTCAGACAACAAAACGATCTGCTACAGGAGCGACACATATATGTGTGTTTATCAAAGCGTTCCAGCGTTCAGCGCGAGTACTTCGAAGAATATTCGTGCTCTTAACATGGGCCACTGACCATTCATAAGGAAGCAGTGACAACTAACAAAGCAAAGTGAGGATGCCGCGGCGAATTCAGTAGGCACGTTGATAGAGAGAACAGATGCACGCACACAAAGTCACTCCTTTTCCTCATGGTTTAGTTGCGCTTGCGTGCACTTCAGTGATGTCTTACCAACTACAGACCAGCAACAATCGTCTTCGTTTATGATTTATTTATACAGCTCTGCCAGGCTAGAACCCTTGACATCAACTGCAATGTTATCCGCAATATGCACCCCCAGCCGCCAAGCGCGTTCCTTGCCAATATCCGGCGCAACATAATCTGCTTTTCAGCTTTCATTTATAATGGAACCTATGCTCAAACATGAATGAATTCTTGACATTTATCTAAACGTTGGTATGTGCGGAGTTGTTCTGACGTCAAATTTGAACCGGTGCTTTTTCTTCGGAAACATTCGACATGCAATTCTTCCACCGGGACTTGAAGGAACCACGAGGTCCGGGTACCGAAAGCCTAAAGCTAGAAGCCGTTGTAGGAACTGTAGTGGTAGGTCAGCTTATATGCGTCCCGGTAGGGCTTTAATTCTTTAAATAAGCCAATATGCAAAGTAGTAAGGACTAAACAAGAACCCTCTAACCCTTTATTAGTAAGCACTAAACCAGAACAAAAGCCGGGAAGTTTCTACGGTGTGCATTTCAGTGAAGGCCGGCTCCCGACAGGAATTGCATTTTGGTCGCGGTACTTCTAAGCACAGATTGCTGAATGGTGACTCCATAAGCTCTCTGCTTAAGGAGTGGATGGTTGGATTTAAGCAGGAAACAAAATGCCCAGTTTCGTTTCTGTGCCCTTCTGATGCATACTGCATTAGCTTTTCGATATTTCGTGCTACCTTATAACAGCTCCCTCCTTATGTAATGCCTTTGGGCCTTTGATGCTAGAACAAAGGAAATGGTTATCGTCACCATCGCTAGCTGTTAACATGTTAGCATATCCTTGTCCTGAAGGAGCTCAATGTGAGACGTCACTGCGAAAACCACTCCGTTACGCGCCATGGAGTGTGCTTGTCGCAAAATATGCACCAATAGTTATCCTTACTGGCTCTCTGTTGATTTCTAACTACCGCTAACAAGGAGTCTGCCCGATGAGAACGGTAAAGAGAAGGAGAGCTAACACATAGCCCCATCTCCACGTGCGCCTCGCAAGGAGCAGATAATTGCGTGCCTAAATTTGGGACCTGCCCGCATTTCCATACGCTGGGAAATCCGCCCGCGATACCGCAGTGCCATTAACGAACCGCCATCTCAAACAGCAAGCAGAAAACCCTCAGGTGACAGTGAGAATAGTCGGAGGGGGCGAAATCGAAACGCCATCGAATCGGAGGCGTCAGGGAACGACGCGGAACGCTGCTTCGATCGAAAGCAAGAGTGTGTGCGGGCAAGCCGGAGGAAGTACACAAGTGGGGGTCGGGGGGGGGGGCACATCGGTCGCGCCGAAATCAGCGTCCCACGGTAGGATAACGGTGGCGACGAGACGCCGCCGCCGCACGCGTGAAGGCCGCCCCGCGAAGCGCGCGCGCGCGCGGAGCGGCAGCAGCAGCAGCATCATCTCGTCCTTCTCTTCATCCTCCTCCTCCGTCACCTGCACAGCAGAAGAGAAACTGCGGTGGCGGCGGAGGGTAAGAAGGAAAGCGGGGCATAGGGTCAACGCGCGTGCGGGACCCCATTGGTCCTCCGGCAACCCTTGCCTTCCTCCACCCGCGTGGAAATATATAAGGAAGATCCGGCCTTGCCAATGGTGGTTCTTGTGTGTGTTCACTTTCCACCGCTCCGTGTGTTCTTCTCCCGTTGCCGGTCGTGCCCCCCCACCGCCGCCACCAGCACCGTTACAAGCGCTCGTCTCTTGTGGCCCACTTCGCACGCAAAAGGACTTTCTCCTCAGAGCCAGCCCGGACGGAGCTCGGAGAAGGTTGTTACGCCGCCGTTGCGCTACCGACGCACACACTCGACGAGCTATCCCCCTCCGCGACCAAGCCAGCATCCGTGCATCCCCGAGGATCTTCTTCGTAGCAGCCCCGCCACCACAAGGTGAGGCAACCGCGCACTGACACCGAACCTACCTCCCCTAAAGGCCGATCGCCGCCTGCAAGGCAAGCAGCCACTGTGGCTCCTCGTCAACCCGCCCACCCCACCTTCACATACATCTTCCGCAACCCTTGCTCCCACGGCTCCGACTCTGCGTGCACCATCGACGCTCGGCCGACACCACTTCGCGTGTTGTTGCGTGTGTGTGCTGGACCCTGAGCGCCGAGCATCCTATCGAAGGGAGCTGCCTACTCGTGTCGCCCATCAGAGGTCCGCGTGTTATGCAAAGTGGGCCGCGCTTGCGTCTGACAGTCCCCCGTGGCCTTTGCCACGAGTAGAAAACGAGTCTTGAGCGAGCCGACGTAGACGCCATCGCGACAGTCTGCTTCGTTTGTCACTGGCACTGGCCATTGTTTCATGCACGACAACGGGTCGCAATGGAAAGGACCCTAATGTAGCAAGAACCGCGAGTGTGGTGAGCAGGCCAGGCACGCTCTCGCGGCAGGAAGTCGTAGCGCTCGGTGATCTGGATAAGCTAAAGCATACAGTTGGGAACACAGCGGGTCCAAATCTGAAAAAGGGCGATCAGCAGATTCGTGGCTTAGTAAACCGTTTTAGTGGGTGAATCGCTTCATAAAGCTACGATTTCGCTACAATTTTTGTTCCTTCGCATTCTTTGGAGCGTATTGTGCGCGACGAGCCTTAGCATAGAAGACAATGCGCGCTATGTAGGATGTTCAGGCCCTGAATGCGCGAGCAATGCTTCTGCCCCGTACCTCTTCGGAGGTTGCAAGAAGGATAGCCCTTGTCGTGATTACGCCTAATTTAAACTTCCTTAGGCAGCGCTTACGAATCGCTTGCACGTATAACGCGGCATAAAAGCATTGGTTGCGGTGTTACGTTGAGGTCGTTTATTTCCTCAGTCAATACATTTGCATAATCACGAACACGTCAAGGGTAGCGTGGATTGTAAATGCATCGGTGTACCGTGATTAACCACGCTGGTATGCTGAACGGTACCATCCCAGGCAAACATGTTTTCCGCGTTAACCCTGGAAGGCTTGCTTACCTACCCATTTATTACAGCTGCCTTGTACGCTTCGCGGGTCATGTACAGATAGTGCTTGTGGGTATTGGAAAAGCAGGCGAATGGTAGGACAAGGTATACTTTGTCAGATCACTTTCTTCGGTATAGATTTGAGCGGCCTGTCTGGGCCAGCCATATTTATTGCTGATAACTCTCTGAAACTTATCAGCGGCTAGCTTCTCGCAGTTTCCTGTTCTTAACAGGAGATTGTCACTGGTTTTCGCCATCGCCCATCATCCTGTTGCCTGCGACGTTGGCCGGTGTCCGCTTGTAGAAGATATTGTTCCACCGTAGAACAGATATATCAGTCTGGACTTCCCGAAGTGATTTCGCAATGCTACTTATGGTTTTCGCATTTCCTTCGTTATCTTATATTCCAAAAGAAGTAAGATACTTGACTATGTTATTCTCTTCGGTGAAAAAATTCTCGGTACATTTGAACGAGACACCTTACAAAGACACAAAGTGAAAGAGTTTCAGCGCTTACATTAACATTATCTATTTTGTAGGTAGTGGAGGCCATATCGTTTCGCGAAACCCATTTCAGGCGTCTTCACATTTAAACGTGACCCGATCCGTATACCTTGCCTTTACCTTGATGCATATGCCTTGCCTAATACTTTGCATGATATTTCGCACGCACTGGATACTTCAAGCAGAACTAGCACAGCCTATATGAACATGACAGCCGTTTATATATTTAATACGGAAACTTGTTCTTAACAAGCGGTCACTCGAAGGAGCTTCTTTAGGTCCGCATTTAATTAAGAATGACAAAGCTTAAGCGAAGCGGGGAAAGAAATTCAGTGCGACACGGTACCCGTGTTAGTATCTTCTAGTC